>NC_088782.1:94470023-94772690 GCF_958450345.1 Calliphora vicina
GGATATGTTCACATTATTAAACGCACCCTCTATATCCAAGAAAGATGCCATAACATATTCCTTCTTGTCAAGTGTCCCCTCTATAGTTCCGACAACGTCATGCAAGGCTGTCTCCACCGACCTGCCTTTAAGGTATGCATGCTGTGCCCTACAGAAATTATCAGGGGAGAGGATGTTCCTGACGTGGATATCGACCAATCTTTCCAGTGTTTTCAATAAAAACGATGACAGACTGATCGGTCTATAGTCCTTTGCGGTACTGTGGTTTACCTTTCCCGCTTTGGGGATAAATACCACTGTAACCTCTCTCCATTCTTTAGGAATGTATCCTGTTTCCAGGCTGTACCTAAATATCATTCACCGCGGGCAAGATCAACCGGAGTTGGTTTAGCCCGTACTTGATGACGCCTTGAGAAGAACGCAGGAGTCGGAGGGATTCTAAACCAATTTTGATCCAGAGATCCTTGCCTTCTCCTTTGTCCCTAGAGCGTCCTCGTTCAATCGTCCAGTCCTCTGTACCAAGTTCCTTGTTCTGACGCTTTATAAGTGTTAGCGTGGCTTCGTCCTCCAAAAGGGGAGGAGGGACCCACACTCTCACCGTCGTACGAAAAGGTACTTGATCCAGTGGGACGATTTCGATTCTTGCGTTGGGCCAGAGTTCGCCAACTCCTCGGATACAGTTACTGAGAAAGCCTAGAGCCTTCTCGTTACCGCACCCGATGATCTTGACACCCTTTAACCATTTGGCGCCGTCGAATGCAGTGAAGGAATCATCCTCACTGCATGCGAGTTCGTCCACTAGTGCCCGCAAGATCTTCTCCTCCAGAAGCAGCCATCTGTCCGTAGTCATTTTCCCATCAGGTTGACTACGATCTATGATGGCTACTTGTAGCTCAGGTGCTGATGTTAAGCTAGTTGATGGTTTCAGCCGTTTAGATGTGATCACCTGCCTGCTCTGGTTTGGTTCGGTCGTAGTCTTGGCTGGCCTTACCTCCACAACAGTAGTATTTAGCATGGCCTCATACTTCTGTATGTGGTAGGTATGTTTACGCCGCAAACGCTTTTCCCTGGTGGTCAAAGACGCGGGATCTCGCGAGTCCAACGTCCTGACATACCGGAGAGAGCGTTTGTAGCCCGCCAACCTTTTCCGTTCGTCCTGTTCTGAGTCCTGTTTCCTATTTTTCTGTTCTGTGTCTCCCTTTGCAGGGTCATGGGCCTCCGGATGTACGTCTTCATTCGCTTTTAGCGGCTCGGAGGACACCATGAGTAAGTCCTCCTCATCAGTCTCATAAAGGTTTAACCCTTTCAGACCTGAGAGGTTGTCGTCGCTGTCGTCCAAAGTCACTCTTTCCTGTCTAGTCAAAAAAATATTCGTTTTATTTACCCCAGTAGCATCACCGACTACCAGACCCGGGGTATTCGTCTGATTAGTTATATTAAATAACTTCATTAAAATAAAAAAATCAATTTTAAGTGAGAAATAAAATGTGGCGTATCTTCTTATTAAAAATTGCATTAAAACTTTTTTTGTGTCTAAAATTTTAAGGATTTTATTAAGTTTCTTTATTTAAGCATTTGATATTAGTGAAAACCTTAGGACCTGAATATTTATATTTAAGTAAAATTAAATAATTTTATACATTTTTCGGATGTCATTTACATAAAAAAATATACATATATATAATATGGTTACTTTCCTCGAAGTAAAATATAAATTTCTAATAATTGTAAAATTTTAAAAGATATCATAACAAAATTTGGAACAAAATACATATATGTATTTAAATATGTATTTAAATATATATATTTAAATGTCTTTAAATCAATAGCATTATAGTTGTTTTTTGTTTTTAAATACCGAAATTCCTAAAACGGGGAAAAATTGTTCCAAAAACTGAGTTTTTATAGAAAAGTGCCCACTGTGACGTTATTTACCGTGTGATAATAAAAGACCTTTGTATGTATTTAAATAGCATACAGGCTAAACAAAAATTGAGCTTTTTCTAGGATAGGTGCTATACGTTTTTAGTTAGTAGAATTTTTTACTCAAACCTAAAATTTTTCTTCAAAATTAGCCAAGTTGTGTGAAAAAGTACCTTTTGTTCTGCGGCTCCACATTTAAGACCCGTGGTGGTCTTTCCGCTACGAAGCTTAACAAATGTAAATCAACTCGAAAACACCTACCTCAGCTCCAACCATATGATTTCGTTACAATATATCAAACAGTTCCCGAGATACTGAATTGTTAAAAAATAAAACTTTTCTAAACAACTGTGTGTGGTAGTATATTGAATAGCGGTACTTAAGAAATGAAGTTAAATGAAATTAGGGTTTCCAGTTTTATTTTTGCAAAAAGCGGGACAATTTTAAAAATAAATGAAAAATGGCGGGGTTTTAAAACATAAGCGGAACAAAAGATTATAAATTATACCTCAACTATCTTAACACGAGCAGAGTTCACTATTAAGTAAGCAAATGCAAAATTTTAAAGATTTTTTGTGTATTTTGTTATTGGATTACGGTATAATTTTGCATTTGCAATGATGTTTGACCATTCGCACTTAATAGGGAACTCCGCTACTGTATTTTTCCCAAATTGTAAATTTACGTAATAAATGTGTAAATCTTATAATAGAGTAAAATTAAAGAAAATTTCGTCCTGTATAAAAAATACGTAACATGTTTGCTACTTTATCTTGATTTGGAAATATTCCATACAAAAAATAAAAAAATATATATTGGAAAATATTGCGAGCCAAAATAAATGCACATCTTTTGAGGCCAAAAACTGTTCCAAAGTGAAGTGTTCTGCCCAGAGAAAGTGTTCTGCTTCAATCGAAACAAATAGAAAACGAACGGGGCAACGTTTGGACTATAAAGTGGATGAGGCAAAACTTCTCAACCACTTTATTTTAAGTGGTTTTTAACAGGTAATGCAAATGTTTTGAAATTGCTTATTGAGTAGCTCCCAACGATTTCGCAAGCTCTTGTTCAGTTTGACAACTATCTTCATTGAGTAACGCCTCCAATTCTTGGGTATTTCAGTCACGGACAACCAGCCAGAAGATGGACATAATGGATTTTAATTATTCTGAGTCGATTGATCATTTTCGGAATAAATATTTGCTCACTGGAAATACATACATATCAGTTCCACTTAATTGTTTGATTTTTTTTATACATTTTAAACATAATGATGTTCTTTAAAACTAGATATGAAATAAGTAGTTATTAGATATGGAAAATCCAAAAAAGCGGGAATTTCGAATCCCGAGCGGGACGTGGGATTTCATGACTAAAAGCGGGACAATCCCGCGAAAATCGGAACATTTGGCAACCTTATACTATATACTCATACACGCCCACTTTTTTTCATTTATCTATAATCTGAAAACGGATGCACCGATTTGGCTAATTTTTTTTGAAATGTTCGTATTGGTTTACAATTTAAGTTTTTACTGAAAGAAAAATTGACCATTCCCACTTTTTTATGAAGTCACTTAATTTCCATTGGGACGTTATGTTAGCACCAACAAAGCAATTTGGTGCATATTTTCATTTGCCATTCATGAAAGACATCCAAGTGTTGTTCATTTAGCCGTACATCTGGAAAATGGTCAACCGCCATCTACAGCATTGACCAGATTTTTTGAAATAGGCCGTAATGATGACTTTTCTCGGAATCAATCGTCAAAGAAATTTCAACGGCGGAAAATTCACTTCCAGGTTTCCCCCATTTTTTCCAACCGACGCATTAGGTAGCATTTACACAGTCCATCCAAGAAACAATGAGTTTTTCACAAATCGGACACAACGATTTTTTTAATTTGGACATATAATTGCATAATAATCGCAAAAACAAAGATAAACAAATTTGTCAAAAATTAAAAAAAAATATATCTCTTGAGCTAAAAGTGATAACCAACATCTATCTGAATCTGCGTCTTTCTGTTTTTGAACCATCAGTGTAGTCATCCTTTAGAACAGAGTTCCCGGCCCAATCATTCCTTGTCGGTATTCTGATCTTAAATGTTCTATCAAAATTCGGTATAGGTATTATGTAATCTTTCCCGCCCCATGATTGGCCTGCCTATCTTTTGTAGGATGGTGCCATGACCAATACGATCATGCTTGAGTCCGCTCGACTGTTTAAGTCGTAGAGCAGACTTAGCAGAAATGCATTTGATATACATATACATATATCAAGAGGAGTTATATTTAGCATTGTCTCTAGACTGGCCTGAGGGGTGGAATTCATAGAGCCAGTAATTGCAAGACATGCTAATATTTATACCTTGTTTAGAATAGAAAGGTTAGTCTTAATGTCCATGACTCTCCACCAAACAAGAGCCCCATAGGTCAAAATAGGCATTATGACCGCGGTGTACATCTAGTGTACAATGTATGGTTTAGGACCCCATCTCTTCCCAAAGATTTTCTTACATAAATATAAGCTACATAATGCCTTCTTCATTCGACTCTCAGCATTACGTTTCCACCACAGCTTAGAGTCCAAAATTACACCAAGATATTTGGCTTCGCTTGAAATCGTCAGAAAAGTACCATCCAGTCGTGGAGATCTAAATTCTCGAATTTTATATCTCCCGGTGAAAAGAACCAGTGCGGTCTTGGCAGGGTTGACACCTAGACCGTTTTCTTTTGCCCATGATAGCAGAACGCTGATTCCATGAGTTCAATTATTGTGGGAAGAAATTTCCCTTGAATATCACTGTAACCTCTCTCCATTCTTTACGAATGTATCCTGTTTCCAGGCTGTACCTAAATATCATAATAAGCCATGGCATGAGCGGAGCCTAGCAGCACATTCTATGATGAGATCATGGCCCCTTGTGTTACACTAGTCTACAAGTCTGCGTACGGCACGTGAGGGCGGATTAACTTCGTCTTAAGGTAGGTACGCAGATGATATGATTAGGGTTGGTAACCCTTGTCGCTCTAGTGCAACTACCGTTAAATCACCAGAACTGTAATTAGCTAGAAGGAAAACCTTAATGTATTTCCTGACCAAAATACAGCTCCTTACTTTACCGTCAGGTGTCGGAGAAGGGAGCACAAGCCAGGGTTAGTGGATTAAGGCCACGTGGATAGATTCCTTCTTCATGAAGCGCAGAAAATGGTCCGATGCTACTTCGGAGTGGTGCAGATTAATCTGTACCACTCTCAGGCCACTTGGGTTCATCGTTGCGTTTCACCGCGGGCATGATCAACCGGAGTTGGTTAGCCCGTACTTAATGACGCCTTGGGTAGAACGCAGGAGTCGGAGGGATTCTGAACTAATTTTGATCCAGAGAGTCCTCCTTCAATCGTCCAGTCCTTTGTTCTGAAGCTTTATAAGTGTTAGCGTGGCTTTGTCCTCCAAAAGAGGAGGAGGAACCCACTCTCTCACCGAACAGGACGATATCAATTCTTGCGTTGGGCCAGAATTCGACAACTCCTCGGATGTAGTTTCTGAGAAAGCCTAGGGCCTTCTCGTTACCACACCCGATGATCTTGACACTCATTAACCATTTGGCGCCGTATGCAGTGAAGGAATCATCATCACTGCATGAGAGTTCGTCAACTAGTGCCCGCAAGATCTTCTGAGCATAGCAAAGATCTTCTGAGCTTAGCGAATTATTAAACTTACTTTTAATAATCATGTAATAGCGAATTATTAAAAGTAAGTTGGTATTCATTTAGAGGTTTTTTTTTCATTTGTTATTTTTTTCACATATCAGGCGTGACTGGAACTAAAAAACATGTTTGTAATGTACTCGTATGTACATAAAAATGTTATTAACGGTGGATATCTCTGAAAAATTAATTATACGGATCTCGACCCAACATATGCCAAATATTGCATGAGGTTGGCTACCGCATGTAACAAATTTGGTTGGGTTGTTATTTAGTATGTGTTGTAAGTTTATACATATGAATTAATGTGACGACAACCCACAATAGGTAAACGTGACAAATGATGATGGGTTCTGTGGCAGACAGACAGACAACTAAAACAAAAAAAAAAATGAAGATGATGTAGAAGCTGAGGATAGAGACCATGGTTGTGAAGTTTATAACGTTGATTCATTAGTAGATTCTGTTGCCTTTTAAGATTGTTTATTTGTTTGCTCGGTTTGCTTGTTTGTTTGTGTTTCAGTATTTGCATATGACAACCACATAGCAAAAATATACAAATAAACGGAAACTAAAACATGTGTTTACACTGGCAACGATATTTTACACTTTACAAGTTTTGCGTTGTGTCTATGTATTAAAATAAAATTCTAGATACATATTTATAAGGAAATACGTTTTTTTACATTTACTTAGTATGTAAAATAGAGTAAATAATAAATGTCTCTGATGACAATTTTGATGTAAATGTGAACACATTGTAGAAACAATCAGATACGATGCCAGTAACTAAAGTGAAAAAAAATATATGTTTTCGCTGATGATGATGACGATGTTGTTGATGATGATTGCTTAGCAACACAGCAAGAGTAAAACAACAAATTGTATAAAATAAACTGAAAGAAAAAACAGCAACAGAAAACCGCTTAGCAACACCTTAAAAATATTGTTGTAGTATTATTTGTAGTTGCATGAGCATATCACAGTGGTGGCATAGAAAAAACACAGAAACAAAAAATAAAAATAAAATAAAAATTGGGCTTATGAACTCGGAAAATGGCAACGCTTGAGTTCATTGACGAACAATGTTATTGACATTAACGCTATTTGTTAAACGTGTATTGTTTCACAATATTTTTTCCGTTTATTTACGATTTTTATTATGTACTATTTGTATGTATTTTACAAATTATTTTTAAAATTTAAAATAAAAAAAAAACATCAACAACAGTATTGAAACACATCATAAAATTTACATAAAAGCCAGCCATCTTGCTTGATTTGAAATGCAAGATGATTGATATTTTAGAAAATTTTATATTCAGTTTTGCTTAAAGCTGAGAAATAATGAATTGTATAACGTACTATATACGTCGTTGCATAGGTCTTTGAAATATCTATCATTAGATATCCATATTGTCTATATTAATGACTTAGTAATCCAGATATAGGTCAAAAATCGAGGTTCTCCGGTTTTTTTCCTTATATCTCAGCCATTTGTGGACCGATTTTCTCAATTTTAGATAGCAACAGAGCCGGAAGAATTCCGGAGATACTGATGTACATATGAGTTATTTGGGTGCTTCGAAAAGTTGATTTCAACAGATAGACAGACGGACATGGCTTAATCGACTCCGCTATCTATAAAGATCCAGAATATATATACTTTATAGGGTCGCAAAATGATATTGTAGAAATTACAAACGGAATAACAAACTTATATATACCCTTCTCACGAAGGTAAAGGGCATAATTTACCACTAAACCTATAGTTTTGATTTTTTTATTTGATTGCAATTATTGTTACAACTTACAAAAAATATTATTTTTATAGTTCTAATCAATAGTGATGAATTTATGAACATTTTCCGGAAACCCTTCAAGGGTTTTTATTAAGGTTTTTATAGTGCTTTCTGTCACTTTGTTCTACCATACTTTTGGACACCTTTTTTTGCTCTTCAATTCTCTTTTAACAAGAGCCCAATATCTCTCCACTGGCCTTAGCTCCAGACAGTTTGGAGGATTTACCATAAAAATATTGACCTGGAAGCTACGAAAAAATTTCCAGAACATACGTTTCGTCATCCATTATGCAGCAGGTATATTTTTGTATAAAATTTGACTTCAGTTTCCGTGCTTTGTTTTTGGCTTCTAAATGTTTAGCAGAGTTCCTGTCAGGAAATTTGTAACTATGTTTTTAAACCTGTATTGGCTTTAACTTTTCGCACCAAATAGTCCGAGTACTGAGCAAACCGGATGTGTTGGGAGCTCTTTTACAAATGCTTTCTATTTATTGGCTTTAGAAACATCATGTGGAAGATCTAAACCCGCTATATCCATTCATTAGGGGTCAATTTGACCATTTTTTATGAAAAAAAAACAAAAAAGTCCTTTCAAAAAGAACATTTAAGGATTAAAATATTCTAAGAAAATTATTGCCGGAACATTTCAGTGGGGGTCACCAAAGATACTAAAGTTGTAAATAAAACACTTTACGCTTAATTAGCAAAATTACACGCCACCTCGGGTCTCACATTTTTTAAACAATTCGCCAAAAATTCAAGTATGATCCGACTGAGCTGAAGTTTAAATATAAATAGTCCTTAAGGAGATCTACAAAATATTTTAATCCTTAAATGTTTTTTTTGAATGGATAACTTAATAACTGCCATACTTTTCAAAGTGAACTTGATCAAAAAAAATCAAATAATACTTGGGTTAAAAGTTTTAAGGAAAACGTGTGTTAAGGTTTTTCGATCTCACTCCTTATACCCTGAAAATAAACATAAATGTTTAAATAAGTGATGAGTGTTCATGTTTTCTCAATTTCACTTTTGGGTTTTCAAGTTAAAATCTTTGCACGTTTTACTTTACTGCACATTACAAGAGTAATTTTTGATTTTATCTCATTTCTATTTTTGATTTTATCTCAATTTTCGCAAAAAGTGGAGTTACCTAGTTTTTCCAATCGACCACATATGTATATTAGAGTGACAATCAGTTGTATGGAAAAAAATTTTTGTTAAAATTTTGAAGAGTGCCGGGTGGAATATTGTGACACTAGGCCTAAATGCTAAGTGCTGAACATTTCGGGCAACGATTTCTGGACGCGCATCGAGGTCAAAGTTCAGATATATGCAAAATTTTACTGTTAATATGGAATAAATAGGTGAAACTCGTTAACTTTCTGCATTGTTTTCTAGAAATATGTAGATTTATTTATATTAATGAATATTACACTAAAAAAAAAAATTTGGAAATTAACCCTGTATCTCCTTTGGTTCAAAATGACCCAAAAACTGTATTATCGCCAAAATTCGGGAAAAATTCAAATTTGTCAGTTTTTTTAAAAATGTTGCTACTAAATAAATACTTTTGCAATTGAATGCAAAAGAATCGAAATGTGTACGTAATTATCGTTGTAATGAGATATAAATGACAAAATTTGATTAAAAAATTGTAAAGTTATTACAAATTCGCCAGACCATTAACGTGTTTCAGGCCACTTGAACAAACAATTTACGAAAAAAATTAAGATATTTCGAGAAAAATTAAAATAAAAGCTCATTTTTACTTAAAATATGTCCATATTTACTTGTATATGAGTTTTTGTCTTCGTAGGATACCGTTAACCTATTCGCAGGTATGGCCAAAAAAATAATTTTTTTTAACGGCTGTTTCAAAACTCCATTTTCAAATTTTTAAAAATTTTGTTAAACAAATTTCAGATCCTTAAGTTGCATTAAAATCGGCCCAAAAATATATAATATTTCGCTATCTTTACATTAGAAATTCCAAATATTGAAAAATTTGACCTTTGACCTTCACGATTTAAAGGTTAACGTTTTCCGATTTTAGTAAAACTTTCAGACCATATTTAAAATTACCAGGATTATAATACTGTGAATAAGTTTTACTTAAAATTTATAACAGTAAGGAAATTGGGCTCATTCGCCTAAATATGGACAAAAAATTAGTTTTTCTTGAAAATCGCAAAATTTAAATTGCAGGTACGGAAAAACTGTAAGAGGTATTGACATAATTTTTTCATATTTTTATTCCATATTTTGATCTCAATAAACCCCAATGTGATGATCGAAAAAATCTGAAATTTGTTTAACAAAATTTTTAAAAATTTGAAAATGGAGTTTTGAAACTGCCGTTAAAAAAATTATTTTTTTTGGCCATACCTGCGAATAGGTTAACGGTATCCTACGAAGACAAAAACTCATATACAAGTAAATATGTCCATATTTTAAGTAAAAATGAGCTTTTATTTTAATTTTTCTTGAAATATCTTAATTTTTTTCATACATTTTTTTTCAAGTGGCCTGAAACACGTTAATGGTCTGGCGAATTTGTAATAACTTTAACATTTTTTAACCAAATTTTGTCATTTATATCTCATTACAACGATAATTACGTACATATTTCGATTCTTTTGCATTCAGTTGCAAAAGTATTTATTTAGTAGCAAAATTTTTTCAAAAACTGAAAAATTTGCATTTTTCTCTAATTTTGGCGATAATACAGTCTTTGGGTCATTTTGAACCAAAGGAGATACAGGGTTAATTTCCAAAATTTTTTTTTAATGTAATATTCATTAATATAAATAAATCTACATATTTCTAGAAAACAATGCAGAAAGTTAACGAGTTTCACCTATTTATTCCATATTAACAGTAAAATTTTGCATATATCTGAACTTTGACCTCGATGCGCGTCCAGAAATCGTTGCCCGATTTGGCTCAAATTTTCAGCACTTAACATTTAGGCCTAGTGTCACATATTCCACCCGGCACTCTTTGAAATCTAAAAAAAAACAAGTAAGAGTGCTATATTCGGCTGTGCCGAATCTTAAATACCCTTCACCAAATTATACTTCAAAATTTTAAATATTTTTAGGTAAACAAAATTTAATTTTTTTTTTAGTTGTTTTTTGAATTTTTTGGAAAAAAACAAATTTTTCGATTGTTATTTTTTTTTTAAATTTAAACATTTTTTTTTTTAAATTTAAAATTTTTTTTTTTTTAAATTTAAAAATTTTTTTTTTTTTTAAATTTAAAAATTTTTTTTTTTTAAATTTAAAATTTTTTTTTTTTTAAATTTTAAAATTTTTTGTTTTTTAATTTTTTTTTTTTTAAAAAAAAAAATCTGGTTCAAAATTTTTTTCCCGATTTTGACCCATTGTAGGTCCAACTTTCTATGGTCTTATATACGTCGTTGCAAATGTCTTTGAAATATCTATCATTAGATATCCATATTGTCTATATTAATGTCTTAGTAATCCAGATATAGGTAAAAAATAGGTCAAAAATCGAGGTTGTCTTGGTTTTTTCCTCATATCTCAGCCATTTGTGGACCGATTTTGCTGATTTTAAATAGCAAAATTCTCGAAAGCATGTCTGACAGAATTATTGAAGATTTGGATCCCGAAGATATCTGGGGTCTTCAGAAAACTGATTTCAACAGACAGACAGACGGACAGACAGACAGACAGACAGACAGACAGACAGACAGACAGACAGACAGACAGACAGACAGACAGACAGACAGACAGACAGACAGACAGACAGACAGACAGACAGACAGACAGACAGACAGACAGACAGACAGACAGACAGACAGACAGACAGACAGACAGACAGACAGACAGACAGACAGACAGACAGACAGACAGACAGACAGACAGACAGACAGACAGACAGACGGACATGGCTTAATCGACTCCGCTATCTATAAGGATCCAGAATATATATACTTTATAGGGTCGGAAATGAAAAATGTAGAAATTACAAACGGAATGACAAACTTATATATACCCTTCTCACGAAGCTGAAGGGTATAAAAATCGGCTGTCACTCTAATGTATATGTACCCATTAGTACGGATTTGAGTTTTTTATTTTCAGTATTTAACACAATTTTAAATTGGAAAAATTTATTTGTGACTATTTATTTTTATACGAATTATAAATGAACTATCTACCGAGTATATCCTCTAGTGGTAATTATATTTAGTACTCCTATGTGTTATAAAACAACTGCTATTTAATATAATTTGGACATTAATTTATTTATGTATCTCAGTATTCAGTTTTAAATAAAATATCCGGAAATCAAACACAAATATTGTATTAATATATGGTTAGTTTGAAGTTTTTATTAAATAATAACAATTTACTCTCATACCACATTTAATCTAATGTCAGAGTTTATCAAACTATTTTGAATATTGTCTATTTTGAATGAATTGTCTACTTTGTAAGAATCTCTGTCTAGTCTGTAAGGATAATTTTCAATAGAGTTAAGGTTAAATAAATACTAATATGATCAGCTGCAAAATTATATTCAAATTGGATTTGTTGATATCGTATTCTGAATCATTTACTGGCAAAACTCTACTAAAGTGAAAGTTAATAATGCTGGTTCGCTTTGGAAATAATGTTAAATACATGTCTTAAAACTGTCAGTCAGACCGCCAGTGTAATTTAAAATACATAATTATTTTTATAACATTTCTATATTCCTTTTTTTAACGACCCAACACCTCATACAAACGTTCAAACGTTTATAAATAAATATCGTCATCATAATAATCATATCATCACCACGTAATTTGTTCTCCAACTCAAAAAAAGTTAAAAAAAATCAACATCGCGTGTTTTAAAGTGTCACGTACTTATTCATCATGTCCGCCTTTAATGTGCCTCGGTCATCATTTTATATACTGCGTCCAGATCTAAAACAACTTACGTTTGTTGCATGTGAACGAACAAATAGTAATATTAAAAAAAATCTAAAAACTTTTAGAGGTTATTAAGTGAAATTTGTAAATTATAAAAAATAATAACACACGAAAAAAATTATCTACAAATATTGTACGAGTAAAAATATTAAATTATGTATATTTATTTATATTTGCGTTTAAAAATAAATTTACCTGTACGCAATGTACCTTTACAGACTACTTACATACGTATGAACGTACAATACAGTTTGCCACTGCTTTGATGTTGTATTTGTACAATTTGTGTATTAAATGTATTGTAAAAATCACGTATCCATGAAATGGGGCTAATATACCAATTTTTCTTAAAATTTATTTTATGTTTGAGACGAAATTATATAGTGATTATTTTAGATTTCTCAATGGAATTGGAATTTTTCGGTTTAAAAGTTTTGCATAAACACCGCTGCACCTAGCAGTCGAACTGGCCAAAAGGGGTGCGTTGATGAATGTTGATGAGATCGACCCCTTTTCTGGTAGCTCCCTTGTTAAATGCAAGATGGCTGTTCAGCGGATATTTTATGAATCTGCACAAAGCAGGTGGACCAATGAGTCTACCTGTGTTATAACGAGGTCTACTTGGCCCGTATATGATGCCAGCAGGACGAATCTACTTATGGAATTTCGTCGTGAGCAAATAATGCTAATTGTCTCCTTCATTACGGGACACTGTATAATTGGGACACATGCTGTGATTCCCCCTTGGGTATCACAATGGGATCAGTTTTGAATGGACCCAAGTGAGCTGCTTGAAGAGTGGCTACCCATGGAACCTAACCTAACCTCTGCACCTTTTCACAAAAAGTGTTCCACAAAGCATTTAATCATCTTTGCATTTCTGTCTTAACACAAGTAATAATTATTACTTTTCACTTTGCTTTGCTAAATAGAACGTGTTAAAAAGAGCCGCAAAATAAAAATGGAAAAAAACTTGCACTGTTACATGTGATTGAAGAACAAGTAAGAGAGCTATATTCGGATGTGCCGAATCTTATATACCATTCACCAAATTATACTTTGAAATATTTTTACGTAAACAAATATTTTTTTAATTTTCATTTCAAAATGTTTTTAAATTTTTTTAGTGACAAAAATTTTATGTCAAAATTTTTTTTTTCAAAATTAATTTTTTATTTTTTGGTGTTAATTTTATACCAAACATAACCGCGTCTTCACTATCGTCGAACAAAAATTCACGACTTAAGGTTTTTAAAGCTTCACTAGTTATAACAATATGAATTTGTAAGGCGATCGTTTACCTTGCAAATTTTTGACAAACTTATAAAAAATAGAATTTACTTTGCATTTTGAACAAGAGAACGTACGTGGAACAGAAACTGCAAAGAGAATATATAAATAGCAAAAACTTTGCAAATTACACTTATCAATTCCAACTTGTCACTTATCAAATTTTATAGTTCTGAGGAACATAAAGTTTTGCAAATTGACCAACAATTTAAGTGCAAAGTTTATACTCGTATCATGTCGAACAGTTTACGAGAAACCATTACCAACAATAATAAACCAGTTAGTTGAGGGAATTCTTATGAAATCTGTATCACTCTGCTACTTGGATCGCATTAAAGAGCATAGATGGAGGTAGTGCACTAATTTTGAAGTTTGCACTAATACTTAGTGATAGTGCAAAATTAGTGCAATCTTTTTGTTCATATTTAGTACTGAGTTGAAAATTAGCAGCCTCACTAAACATTAGTGATAGTGAGTTAAAAAATTTTGCACTCAAAATTAAATTAGTTGATTTAAAAAAATGCAACCATCAGTTTATTGCAACTTTTTTTTTTGCAATTTGAGTGCAACTTCAAATTGTGCAGTAATTTTTAAGTTCAAAATGGTTTAAGTTTGTTTCTGTGCACTAATTTAAAACTTAAGACTAATACTTCCTTAAAAATAAAAACAAATATTTAAAATTTTTTTTTCGTATTTGGATTCAACAATTTCATGACCACTCATTTTTGAAAATATGCAGCTTTTTTTGATTGCAGGTTAAAATTTTGCACTAATTAATTGTAGTGCAGATTTTTGCACTAAATCTTCGTTTAGTGATAGTGAAAAAATTATTACAATCACTATTTTGAAATTTGGCATGTCGAGTTTATGTTTTGAATTTTGACGGCATGGTCCCATATATATATATATATATTTTGAAAAATATACAAAATTTCCTATCCATTGATATATAAGATGTCTACAGTATATTTTTTACATGGCAACAACTAGAATATCCAAAACCGAAACCGAAAACCGGTCAACCGGTTTCGGTTTTTTTAACTTTTCGGTTTTTTGACATACCGATTTTTGTAAGACGGTTAACCGGTTTTAATGTAATATATTTTCTAAAGCTCAATCAAATATATTTATAAAAACTTTGATACAATTTTTAAAAATATTGATTTATTATATTTCGTAAAATATATAAAATAATTGCATAAACATAGAGCTTTAAAAATTCAAAAATGCTAAATAAAAGTTTAATATAAACCGGTTAACCGGTTTTTTTTAAGACAAAAACCGAAACCGTTTAACCAGTTTTTTAAAAGACAATAATCAAAACGAAAAACACACTTTTTCGGTTAAACCGGAAACCGTTTTTTTGGACACTCTAGTTTCTAAGTTTTTCCTAATTAATTTACCATGTAGGTTGACAATTAAAAAATTCATGACAAAAACTACTTTTTATTGAGTTTTTGCAAAGATAAAAATTTTTCAAATTTATATTAAGAGCCTGGCTCACTAAATGCGAACGAACTTTTTTTTTCTTATTTTATATTGAAAGCAACAAATAAATTTGAATTTTTATGAATAGGTTTTAATGAAATTTTACAGTTGCATAGATTTTTCTATTGAAAACCGAGAAATAAAAACAAATTTTTAAACATTTAATCAGGAATCCCGCAATTTCCGAAAAAGAGTTGGACATCGGCCTCGACCTTGAACCTATGCGGTCAAAAATCAAAACTTGACCTCGGCATGTCAAGTTACTGATTAATTTTGCCCTTTTTATACCCACCACCTGAGACCCAACAAAGTATATATTTTCTTGATCCTTATGAAATTCTAAGTCGATTGAGCCATGTCCGTCTGTCTGTCCTTCAGTGTGTTTGTGTAAAACACGCTCACGTCCAAAATACGCAAACGAAATTGATAGACTTGCAAAAAATATGTTTACTGTTGTCCTAAGCAGTTTGGTATTGCAAATATGCAAAATCGGTTTAGTAGAACCAGAGCTATGAACCAAAATGTGAGACAACCTAAAAAAAAAATTTACAATTTTCACATATTTTTAGTTATTTGTGTAAATATATTGCAGATAATACCATAAAACTTTACACACGTTATTTTTATAATAAAAGGACTCTAGTGAAAGTTATAAGAATCGCTTCATGATTTCTCCTAGCCCTCATATAAATTTCTTCCCGAAATATGGTTCTATGGTCTATAAATGCCTTCAGAATTGCAGTATCCATACAAAATTCAGCAACAATAAGTTTCGTGGAAAAAGAAATCACAACATTAAAGTTATTGTGGATCGGCCAATATTTGACCATAGCGCCCATATAAAGTTCACTTCCGAAAATCACTTAAATTAGCACAAATATCTTATAAATATCGCTATTAAGTTGAAATTCGTCATAAATAATCCCCATATATACCAATATCGCTGATAATTGGTTATAGCTTCCATATATGTAGTATATCAACCTAAAAAATATGTATGCAGGTGGAGGGTATTTAAGATTCGACAAAGCCGAATATACCGTTCTAACTTGTTTTCTATACCAATGTGCGACGTTGAAACAGCTTTTTTTCTATCCAGGCAACAAATTTGACGAATCTGATGGTAATCAAAGATATTTGCTCTCAAAAACAAATCTAGACACTTATTCTAGGATATTCTATACTTACACTGGCATACAACAATACCTGAAGACATACAATTTTGGATTTACCGAAACTTTCCTTTATTTCAATATGTTTATTTTTGACTTATCATATCATTACCCTAAACCTTCAATTAAAAGATTTGCTTATTCTTATTAAATTAAGCTCATAACCATCATTAATGAAATTGTAGAAAAAATACATTTGTTTACACAATTATTGTAATTTAAAACAAATTGAAGATTTAAACAGAAATAAAATTTTAACCGCATTTACAAACACGAAAAGAAACTCAAATGTCAGCGCACGCATCTTTCTGATACGAGTAGTAGGAAATTTGTAGGTAAATATATTTATACGTATGTGTTTAGCTACATGCATATGATTTAGATACATTATTTTACATACATTCTCCCATTTTTAAATAAACCGTTAAACAACAAATTTTTATCCAAAAATTAAACATCATCATAGAATACAGAAACCATCATTTAGAGGGTTCTTTTTGGTTTTGGCAATCTAAACACCTAGAGAGTATTACAAATTCCATAAATTGGTATTGGTAAAACAGAAGCAAGAAAATCTCTTATATTTACACCGCTTTACTGTAGAGCACGACTTTAATGAATTTGTGTAACAGTTAAATGTTTAGGTTTAAAAATAGATTTTTTTTGGCCTACTATACTTTTATACTAGTTCCCAAGCCCCTAAACATTCAGACCCTAGTTCTGTAAAATATTTATTTTTAATTTACTTTAAACTTTTTGTTGTAATACAATCCCTACTTCAGTTCATTTTAGCCATACTCAATTGTATTTAAATATTATGAAAATTTCAATCTTTTTGTATACTTCTTTCGTATCTTCTTATTTACCCTCTATTTCCGTGGTTGATATTTTCGTTGTTGTTTATTTTTTGCGCTATTTCTGTTGGAACAATATTTAGAGGTTTTCAATTTATTTGGCACGTTTTAGCAATAACAAGCTGGCTGCCATGCATCCATCCATCCATCTACATCTATCTAACGAACCAACCAAGCGTACTCTGACATTTTTCGTTTTTGTTAAGGAAAATCTAAAAATTTACGGTTTGTAACTGTTGCCAGAAAACGCGTGTTTTGTTACTGTCAATCGATTTGTGGGTCTTTAACCTTTTTAAATGCCTTTAACAAAAAAAAAATAAGTAAAAGAAGTTGATCCCAGAAATGCTAACAAAAAAGGAGTTCTAATGAGATGAGGGGGTGGATTCATCAAACATGCACACTAACATACTTATAAAGGTATATCTCTGTAGGTATGTATATAATATGTATCTACCCATTTGAATAGTAATATTGAATCTTAAGGGTGCCATGTTAATTTATTTTCAGTGTTTTCAATAAGCAACATTTTTTTTAAACTATTAGAGTACTGTTTCATTTAACCTTGTGATAACCTTTTGCACTATCTTTAATTTGAATTTTTATGATGCAGAAAACTTAACAGTTAAATTCCATATCCTTGAGATAAAACTGCTAAAAAACGAGATCTTTAATAGACTAGTTAAGTTCATGAACGAACTAGTTCAATTGAACGATTGCATTATTAGAACTAACTGAACTAGTTTAAATCGTTTGCTCACTTAGTTCAGTACGCTCTTAACTAAATGCGTATTTTCGTTGTTTTTCCTGCTTTTTTATACGAATTCTGACATAATGTGAAAAAATAAGGCTCATAATGGATAGAATCCGTTCTCAGAACTATTCGGCAACTGACAGCAAATTAAAAACCCAATAGCATTTTAACTCTAGTATCATAGTATCAGATATGAATCTATTGTATTAGTTCTGAACAGAGAGACAATTTAATATTTTATTATAAGACATGTATCACTCATTTCTTGTTCTATTTTATAAATAGGTAGTTCAAAAAGAGCGATTGAACTACCTAGTTAATTTTTGAACTATGAAATAAAATGAGCGGCCATTGAAATGAACTATTAAGCACAAAACTAGTTTTTAATGAAAACCCACAAGTAAAAATATATCGAAAACTGTACGATTTCGACACATTTGTGATCAGCTTCCCAAAATTATACAAACAAGATGTTTTTCCCGAGGAGTTCTATTTGGTTTCGACTAGTGTTATTAAAGCGTTCTACTTGAGTTATTAGTGTTTAATTCTTTACACTTAAATAATTTAACCTAGATTTTCAATAAGCCAATTAGATCACTTTTTTCTTCCAAAATATTATTACATCAGATATAACTTACCGCCTGTTATTTGCACATATCACCATACTGGAATACAAATAATCTAGTCTTAAATCGAATTTTGTAATTATAGCATGAATGTTTCATTTTCCTCTCGTTTACTCTAAAAAAGGAACCAACAAATAAAAGCAAAATGTTGCCATTGTCATCGTACCAAGAATTGGTCAATTCACAAGGTCTCATATTGTCATAATGTTCTAATATTTCACAATGGTTTGGAAATGTTGTTATTGCCTTTCAAGCACAAACTGTCCTAAAATAATATTACTCTGTATGCTATGTTTATTGTGTTATCGTAACCAACTAGCAGAGACCTGACCCGAACGCCTAAGAGTCGGTTAAGCCGGGCAACCGAGTCGTGAAATATTAGGACATCATGACATGATAGGAGAACTTGTGAATTGACCAAATATATATATATTTGGTCATATTTTAATTAATTGAAAGAATAATAAATGGGCACAACAACAATAACAGAGAACAACAAAAGCGTTAGCAAGACAAAAAGCACATGTTGTATTTTTTTCTTCTGTTATTAAAGTTATTTTGTCGGCTTTTATTGAACATCGAACACATTGAACACAAATTAACACTCAAACAAACTCTCAAACAGACATGTAACATTTACTTACTTGTCATTATATTTGGTTCTTTGTTGCCATAGCACCATCCATCTCTGCCCCTCATAATTTGTTTTGCTTTATTTGGCCAAGATTATATTGGTTGAGGGAAAAAATCACCAGTATTTCTTAGCAAAAAATAAACAAAAGTGATCGAAGGGACATAAAAGATATTTCATACCTTTCTTATACAAACATGTCTACAAGTTTAATTTCCTTGAAAGTTTACCACCTTTTTTACAACTTGTATACAGTGTTTAAAAAGCTACGATAACTAACAAATTGTTGACTGTTGCTACAACTACTGCTTCAAAAAAGTGTATGTAGCGGTAGCAGTAGCATTTGTCTTTTTTCGTTTTCTTGTTTTTTTAAAACTACTGCTACCTTCAAAATATAAAACTCTTAACAGAGCAGTAGTAATAAAACATGAATTGTAAATGGAGTAGTAGCATAAAAATACAAATCATTGCTACTGCTCTGTTACCGAGTTTTAATTTTTAAGGTAGCAGTAAAGTAGCAGTTGATGCAGCAGTTAAGGTAGCAATAAAAGTAGTCAAAAAAGAAAATCTTCAGTCATAACACCAAAATTGACAGAATTAAACACTGTGTGTTGTTTTTGTTTTAAGAGAGTTTGAAAGAATTATTCGATTTTATTCGTCTCAGATATTCGTGTTGCTAACAGAAAGATCGTGTTTTCTGTGTGTATAACAAAAAAGCCGAACTTTTGTTTACAACACGACCAACATATACAAATATACATTCACAACAACAACACATAATATAATTTTTTGGCTGAAGATTTTTATTTTTGACTTATTTTATTGCTACCTCAACTGCTACTTAGCTGCTACTTCAACTGCTACTTAACTGCTACTTCTTCTACTACCTCAACTGCTACTTCTATTACTACTAAATTTTAAAAGTAGCAGAATTAATAAAAAACTAATGACTGCTACATCAAAACTTTTTCTTTTTTAAGGTAGCAATAGAAAATAAATTACTCTGCTACTTTTAAATTTTTCTTTTATTAGTACTACTACAACTACTGCTACCAAAATGTGAAGGTAGCAGTAGTAGTAGTAATTATTGACTCCGAGTTTTTATTAATTTTTTAACTAGACTACTTGTGTTTTTTCGTTGCTACTGCTACTTGTAGTCTAGTTTTTTAAACACTGAAATTTCATTTGAGGGGGGCTTAAAGTTTCCCAACTATTATTCTTAATCGGCATAAGAAATCACAAATCAGGCATGGGTCTTTTAAAAAAAGAAAAAAAACACCATTAAAACAGGGATTTAAAAGATTAAAATGTGTCGCAAAAATATTATCCGTGAAATTTTACTGTAAGTCCCTGAATACACCAAAACGGAAAATTCAACCAGAAAGTCAGAAATAAGACATAACAAAAGAGAGCCTAGGGTTAATTTCACATTTATTATGAATTTTATTTTAAATTACCCCAAAAATTTAGCATGAAAAAAATAGTTAAAATTTAACTAAAAATAACTAATATCTCTATTATTTTACCTTCGATAACAAATTTGGATTGGAAGTATTCATTAATTACATTTTTTTAGCTCTTTTTTTTTTGTCTCTTCTATCAAAAATGTTCAGTACAACTGGCCTCTTCGATTTTCACGAAAACAACTTTTTGATGGTAAAATGTTCAGTAAAACTGGCCTCATCTATGGTGTGAATTCATAACAAACATATTTTGTTGCTCTTTTTATTGCATTTTTGTTATTTCTCACAATTAATAATTCTGAATTCTCTCTATCTCTTCAAATAATTAATTTTTAATTTTTTTTTAATAATTTCTTCTTGCAATACATGTTTTCTTACTATCTGTTGCAAGATCTCTATTATATCTTCCAGATGTTATCGTAAAATATAAATTAAATTTTGATACAGATCACATTGATCTATCTACCTGCTCGTAATCAATCTTATAGAGGACATATTAAACCTCTATATTCTGGTCCACCATCAATTCAGCCATATAAGTGGAAGAATTTGCAATACCATTATTTTTACGATAATTTACACCAATCAAACAACAAAAAAGCAAAAAAAAAACATTGTTTCTATAAGTTTTTGTTTAATATTGTTAATTTTTTTATCTTATGTTGTATTATTAGCAGTTATCTTAAATAAATCACGTTAAAAACAGACAGATGACATAAATGAAATCAATATAACGTATTTTTAATAAAATGTAAAACCCTCTATATCTGATAATTTTCATACATAGACAATGAATATTTTTGAAAAGCAAAACCCTCTATCTATCATAAAGTCCCCAATAATGCAAAATTTTAAAAACCAATTATATGTTAGATTCAGTAGTTGCTTTAAAAAATATTGTAGAATATCGAATTTTAGTAACACAAATAATTATTTATAATATATAATACGCGAAAAAAAAGTTTTTTGGCTCTCCTGAAAAGTTGTGTTTTTTTTATTTATTTATTTTTAACAACCTAGCCTTAACCGGTTATAAATTTTTTAAGATAGAGGATTTTGAATATAGACCCTAGATATACAATTTTTGATTTTTTTGACAAAATCAAAAACTTTTTTGACTTTTTTCAAAAAGGCCCGTTTTATAAAAAAATTATTAAACAATTTGAAGTTTTAAATATATTTTATTAAATTATTCGAATAACATTTTTTAATCGTTATTCGTTCGATTAATCGAAAAAATTTTAAAAATTAATCGATCACTCGAATAATAAAAAAATTCAAAACTTTTATAAGATTAAAATAAAACTCGAATTGACAACCATATTGTGTATACATTTTTTCAATCGTCCATTTTTGGCGACTGTGCAACATACATTCTATTCACAGGCAAAGGTTTTCAATGCAAATACAAATTTTGTGTGCAATAATAGAAGATCGAGTTTTTATATTCAAAAAGAGCTATCTGAAAAAACCAAGTTGTTCAGGACAGCAAACAAAATTAAAAATTTAATCATTCAGTCTTCCAAAATACTTGTATGTTAAAAATACTTCTCCTACATTTCACAAGCAAAAATTAATCTTTAAAATTAATTATAAAAATGTAGATAGCCCTTCCATGATTCAAATTTTTAAGCTAAGGCCTATCATTGGATATGCACACAGAGAAAACAGATTCGTAGTAGCAACCGAATTTGTTGCTAATCGAATGATTCGGTTGCACACATAGAATTTTTCGGTTCTATCAACAGAAAGTCACTTGACAAAGAAGAATTTCGCTTGAAGCAACCAAACTTTTGTTACCCCTTCTAAAATTTGGTAGCCACAACTGTAAAATTCGGTCACTAAGGCAGAATCATTCGATTGGCAACAAATTCGGTTGCTATCACGAATTTGTTTTCTCTGTGCATATATTTTCGATAGGAATTTCCATGGAGTTATATGTGCCGTTGGATAGGCCTTGGAAATGTCTGTCAATTTACATGACTCAGTAATCGACGTGGATAAGAGGTCAAGTCGCGAATAACCTAAATACTTCCATATATATATATATGTTCTACTTCGGTCATGTAAAATCAGAAATATCGTCTAAAATTAGATCTAAATTTAACTAACTGGTTTATAGAACAAATTTTAATTAAAATTCAGCATAACAACGATATAGATCGTAAATAGTTGCCATGAACAAATTACTACTGATGAAACTTGAGGGATAAGTCCTCTATAAAGGCTAATTAAAAATTTGTATCTTCATGTTTCGTTTCAAAGATTCCAAGATAAAATATTAAGAATGATAAAAGCACCGCCTTGGTATGTGAGAAATATTAACATTCGTAAGGACCTAGGTGTCTTCCTGGTGAAAAATTAAATAAGAAAACAAGCGGAGTTTTATTTGAAAAAGTTAGAAGTTCACCCTAACCCACTTGCACGAACATTAATGAGAAGTAATAGCTACATTCGACTAAGAAGAAGGCATCCAATAGACCTGCGCTGATGATGGGATCTATAAATTAAACACCATTTTTTGTCCAACTGTGGTGGGACGTAAATAAAAATTAATACTTAGATATAATATTTGAACAAATTATTGATAGTTCACATCATTTTGTGAAGATACAATAAATAAAATATGAAAAAAAAAATAATTTTGTCGTATAAGATCAGCAAATGAAATATAAGGTATCTTGGGTGAAAAGTCCTTTACCCTACCCCAATTGATATCTGTGTTATAATTCTTATTGTCAGTTTGCATTAGAATACCTACAATTTAATTTATTTTGTACATTTTATGAAAGATATTTATTTCAATTTCAATTAAATTGAAATGGCTTTGGTTTATAAATAAAAGTATGTACGTCCCACCACAGTTGGACAAAAAATGGTGTTTAATTTATAGATCCCATCATCAGCGCAGGTCTATTGGATGCCTTCTTCTTAGTCGAATGTAGCTATGTCTTGTATTTCTTTGTTTTCTTTTTTGCAATAATTAAAATATCCAAGAATATATTAAAACATAATAAATAAAGTTGGTCAGGTGTTCATTATTTTCACCTAATACTATCAGTACCTAATAGTGTTAACCATTATTTGGTTACCTGATTAATTTCAATCGATTAACGATTCGAATAACTTTCAAATAACATTTAATCGATTTATGTAAATAATTTTCCTTATACTAGATAAGCAATTTTAATTTCAAATTAATGAAATGGACTAGGGCTTTAAAGTGTTATTGACAAAATACATTAATATTTTCTAACTGAAACAAAGGCATTAGAAGAATGTTTCGAAAGATAATTTTCCCTGTAAAATACTCCTATTTTTTCTAAAAAGTTCAGAAGTGATGTGGCGACAGGGACAAGTATATTGAATATAAAACATTAACATAAAAGTGTCCATCAAAACAACAATATGTCTTAAAAGTATGAATTTCAATTATTCGATTATTTCAAATTTGAATTATTATGTGACCTTCTGCATAGTACTTAAACATCTAATAAGATGCTGTTTATTTTAAATTGGAAATAAATTTATAACGCCTTGGTATGAATTTTACCAAAACCTGTGTATTTAAACTTTAATTTTAATTAACAGTATATAAATTTAGTAGGACACATATTCATTGTATCATTCACTTTTGAGAATCCCAAATTATCCATTGTATAAATATGTATAACATACAAATACAAGTAATTTTATTGCAAAACTTTTGTTTTAGCAACGACAGCACTTAAAGTTCAATGTTTATACATATAACCATCAAACATAAACTTAAGTTTTGTTGCAAGCAGATTCATTTTTATTACTTAATTAAAATTATAATTGAAGAATTTCAAATACTTCTCTTCGTTTTAATCAATTCTATTTAAAATGATCCCAAGAAATTTCTTCATTTATTGGCATTTAAGTTATGGCAACTATAAAAACTATGACAACGTTAAATAATATTCTAAATTACACTGAAATAACTTTTGAAAAGTTAAATATTTCTCTAAAGTTTTTAAGCCTTGTGTGCTATAAAAATACATTTTTTTTTTTTGCTAAAGCCACAATTTTTTATAGTGACACTTTGTCTTGAACTAGTAGCACAAACACACATCGCCGTATAACATGTTTAAAATGTGAATTTGTGAAATATTTATATACTTTTTATTTTACATTTTCCCACAACTGTATGACTTAAAAAAATTGGTCCCTTGATACGGAATTCTATCATCATATTTTAAAAATAATGATTTTGGGTCCTTTTCATATGTGTGTTTATATATGTATACACACAAATGTAAGGACATAAAAACTGAAGTCGTATTAGTGTGTATATACTCAAATACATAGTAATTTATACAGAGACACGTGTAGATACAATCTACACATTCATTCATATGTACATACATACATTTTAGCTTTACAGCAATTCGCAGAACCACTGCCACAACTACATTAACGCCATCCATCCCAGTTCAAAGGGTAAAATAAACCGCAAAACATGATTATATAATTTAAATTGTAAAAACAGAAACAAAACAAGTTTCATCTGCTATACAATTAATATCTACTATATATTTGTTTAAATACATAAATGTTTACATATGTATGTATGGTCGAACAAAAATACATATCAAGCTACAGCCAAATTATTTAGAATTCATAACAGTAAAGAACTTGGGCTTATTCGAAAAAATATTGGATAAAAATATTTCTTCCCTAAACTCGCAGAATTCAAAATCAAGGAAATTTGACATAATTATTTTATACATATTTTTATTTCCAAAGATATTCTTTATAAATCATAAAGAGATGCTATAAAAACTCTAAACATTGTTAAACAAAAACTCATGTACGAGTAAATATCGATATATTTAAACTTTAAAATAGACAACTAAATTGTCAATAATATACAAACGATTTCAGAGTAATATTGATTAAAAATAGATATTTTTGCTGTTTTTTGGACGAAAAGGTGACTTAACTTAAAAAAAACTTTCTTTAAGCATATATATGTAACAATTTTATGTTTTTCTGTAAGGTATCTTTACGGGGAAAATTTTGGTATAAAAAACATGTCATATTTATCGAATATGTTGCCCCTACGTCCTTCGGAATTTGACCTATTTTTTATCAAAATTTAAAATTTAGGTTACATGTTCTAAAATCCCAAAACTGGAATCAAAAAACCGAACACAGTTTTTGGAAATCCTGATTTGTTCCCTATTTATCCCCAGAGTATTTTCCCAGCCCCGAAGGTAATGTGGACCCTATAGCACAAATTGTACAAAATATTATTTTTGGGATTTTCGCCCCAATTTTTAGGAATTGCGGGATTGCCTTTGACCTTTTGACAAGTTTTTTTATATTTTGTTATTTAGAATGACAAATGTAAATAACTTTGAAATTTTCATTGTTTTGTTAATAAAGATTTTATTACATAATACATATTTATTGAGTTTCTAAAACTAAAATTTGTATCAAAATTTTAATAGGATTGCAAAAATTAGGAACAATTTGATCCACCTTTATTCCGAACTAAATTTTGGATTACATAAGTTAGTTTTTGGTCATACAAAAAAAAAAATCAAGTCAATATCTCAATTAAATTTTAAAATACGCCACTTTAAAACTCCGTCCATCAAAAATATTGCACTTTTTCATATTAAAAATTTTGTATAAATTTTCTTAATGTGACTGAGGCAGAACCAATAAAATAATAAGAACATTTATACAAATTTTTTAGTATGAACAAGTGCAATATTTTTGATGGACGGAGTTTTAAAGTGGCGTATTTTAGAATTTAATTGAGATATTGACTTGAAATTTTTTTTGTAAGACCAAAAACTAACTTATGTAATCCAAAAATTTAGTTCGGAATAAAGGTGGATCAAAAGTCCGACATATATTTTTAAAAAAGAGGAAATGCGTATAACTCGGAAATTATAAGAGTTAAATAGCACACGAACGCATGTTTTTTCAAGACCTAACCGAGGGCTTTTCAAAAATATAAAAACTTTGAAATCGGATGGGAAACAAAAAAATTGCATTTGTTTAAAAATTTTATATGTCGAAGGTACACTACTTTGAGCCCTCATAGTGCCGCCCCTGGATCATTTGTAAGGCATATTTTAGTAACTTAAACTCGAATACTCCTTGGCTACGCCCATGTCAAATTTTATCCCGATCGGATGAGCCAATGCCAGATTTATTTCCAAAATTTGTTATTCTGCCCCACTGTGCACCGGTATAATGTTTGAGCACTCATATATATGTTGATTATGCGGAAATTATGATAAAATGTCACACAAATTAGTCCCAAGTACTCTAAAATTATGCTGTAAAGTACGGCGAAACATTTTTCCTAGTCTACATACAAGGTCACCCTAAGAAATTGACTTGAACGTACAAGTTTTTTTTAATAATATTATGGATACTGTAATAATTTATATGATTGTAGCAACAATAATATGTTAAAGTTACGCTGCACATGGTTGTAGCAAACATATATAGACAATATGGAATGATAGATATTTTAAAGTCCATTGCAACGATGTATATAAAGCTATAGTAAGTTGGATCTACAATGGATCAAAATCGGGAAAAATATTTTTTAACCAGATTTTTTTTTTCATCAAATTTTTTTTTTGTCATAAATTATTTTTCCAAAAAAAAAAAAATTAAAAAAAAAATTTGGAAAAACTTTTTTAAAAAACAATTTCAAAAAGAAAAAAAATTAAAAAAAAACTTTTTTATGAAATTCGAATTTAAAATTCTAATTTCAGAGCGTTTTTTTTTTGTTATTTGAACATAAGACATCTCCAATTTATTTTTATTCTGTTTGAACATAGTAAAATTAAAAAGGGGAATCACCAAATGTTTTCTCCCTATTTGTTGTTTTTTTTAACACATTTGTGGCTAGTTTATTTGCGAAATTTTTAATTTTTTTTTAAATACATGTATAAAATATTTTAATTGTTTTTTACTGAATTGTTATGTTTTTTAATTTAATTTATAAAAATACATTTAATGTATTGGACTGAATTATTACGTTTTGTTTTCTTGTTTTTATCAAATAAAATTGAATTAAAACAAATTTAAAAGTGTTTTATTTATTTTAGTTTTTGGAAGTAACTTTACTCAATTTTTTATTTTTTATTCGAAAAAAAAACGTCCAGAAATTAGACTAATTCGGAAATTAGAATTGCCTCAAAAACAAAGCGGTTCTAATTAGCGAGCGTCTACTGTATTTAAAAAAATTATTTTTAAGTATAATTTTGTGAAGGGTATCTAAGATATATAGATACGAATACAGCTCTCTCTTGTTTCAATTAGTCTTAAGTTCATTTTATTTATAATTATTCAAAGAATATCACTGATTAAATAGATGATATTTACAATAGACCTTGACAATAAAGATTGTTTATGATTCCCTTGGCAGGGTAGAAAATACAATACAATTTGCCAATTGTCTAAAATTTTAGTATTCAGTGATAATTATTACAAATAAAATGAACTTAAGCCTAATTAAAAAAAATTTAAATCAAATTATGTAAACATGTAAAATAATTTTTTTTGTTCTTATCATAGTCCACCAAACAAGTGATCCATTTTCCAGGATTGGCCATACTATAACAAGTAGTACATACTTGGTTATGTCCCCAGATTTTTCGCATAAAGTTTTTACATGCTAACATGCAGCGTAGAGATGGGCAAATGGAAAAAATGTATCGATATATATCGTATCGATATTTCTGAACAGTATCGATATATATTTCTTAAAAACATCGATATATCGAAAAGTATTTACTAAAAATTTTAAAATATTCTAAATTTAAAAATTAAATACTCATACCAACATAAGTACAAGGATGTTACATTAAATTTTCAAAATTAAATATTTCTGCAAACTGTTCAATGAAAACAAAAAAAAACAAAGTTAGAATTAAAAATATTGTCGCTAATTAAATATATAAAAAAATAAATGATTTAGTTATTGTCATAGCCTAAATTTGTTGTGTTTCCATACGTTTTGTATCTTACCACACAAAATAAAAGAAGCGGATTCATTGATTTAATTTTTTGGAAAAATTTCCAAACCGAAGACATATTTCTTTAGACAAACCAACTTCGATCATATAAAAACCACATTAAAAAAATGGGTGTAGTTTCTCCGTATTGACTGTTATTATGATGAAAACGACAAACATTTATGGAGCTCTTAAAAATATCGAAAACGATATTTTGATATATTTTGCACATTCCTAATGAAGCGTATACTTTTCATACTATTTCCTTTAGATTTCGTAACCATTTAAATTTATTATAAAACTAGATGACCACCCGGCTTCGTCCGGTAGCTATTTACTAATGTAGTTCTTCAAGTTTCTCCACAAAATATGTCTTATTAAGAAAAGTAAGAAGTGAAAAGAAGGCAAAATGTTGCCAACTTTGATAGCATCAAGACCAATTTTGGGTCAGACAAACAAAATAGTCTGTGGGTTAATACTTCGGTTGCATTATTTGAATTTTATTTTAATCGAATATGTAAACATAAAAAAATATGCTTACATGTGAATGTTGTCCCTTTTATTTCCAGAGATATTTAGGTTCAGTGCCGTAATTTGTGAAAAATCTTAAAAATTTCATCACTTCCTAAATTAATCGCAAACTAACTAATCATTAATTACATTGTGTAAACATGATTAAGAGTATTATTCAAACAAAATCTAGATGAATAAATTATAATGGTATTTGATTGGTATAATGAAATTTAAAGATATGGACTCAGTAAACAAATGTCTCATTTCTGTTATAAAACAATTTATTTATTTGTACAGCGAACATTTCCTCAAGGTTAATTAAGGAAAATTAAACATTTAACATGACCACATCGCCAACAAATAAACATTAATAATTTACAATAAAAACAACATTACAAAGGTATGACTCTACACTAGAAATAAACTTAAAAAAAATACAATTAAAAAGCTACACGTATAGAAAAAATTGTAGAAAAGTCTTTCAAACAGAGGAAATTATTTTGTTTTCATTTTAGAAATGATCTCAGCATTTGTTTAATGTCACGTTTTTTTTTTGTTTTATTTATTTGCTTCTTATTTATACTTTACATTTTGTATCCAAGTGTTGTAGTACATATAAATATATACCTATAGTATTTATATAGTACGAGTACAAACATATGTACATATGTACATATGTATATTGTGAGGGGCAAAATCATAGAAGATACGAGTATTAATACACTTTATAAGGCACTAAAAAACAGTTTAGGTTTTCAAATAAATATTATCAAATAATGACCACAAGCATATTTATAATCTTTGATCCAGTAAGATCCAGATTCAAGAATATCTTTTTATTTCGAGGTTCACATTATTCAAACCAGCACCGCTTAGCTTTCAAAAATAGCAAAAGACTTGCTCCCTAAAGTACACACAAGATCATTTCAAGATCATTTTCTGACAGTTTTAGAAATAATATTTCGCCTGTAGAATGTAGGGTAGCTAGTCATACCACAAGCAAAATTCGAATTTACCTCATATGTAAACGTACGTATGCCACACTTGTTTATCATAACAATTTATAATTTGTTTGTGTTTCTTAGAATTTTGTTCAAATATCTGTCGCCAACAAGTCTGCTGACAAAAATCAGATCTTTTTTTATTTCTTTCTATCTGTATTTTGTATTTTGGCCACAAATATATTTGCGAAATTTCTTGGCAAATATGAGAATTTCGTAAAATTTCAAACATGCATACAATTGTGTATGAACAACATCCAAATACATTTCAAAAGATAACCAACCACATGAATCTACATGCAAAAGGTACTAAACGACAAACATACTATGTTGTATCCCATCATGTTTGTTCAAATACATGATGTGTATCTGTACGTGAATAAATCTTTAAATATAGTATAATATACAAAATTTTACTTTTAATTATTTTTATTTGAGTAGTTTAATGCTGTTTTATTTGTATTTATCTTGTTTTTTTTTGTGTTTTCTAAAAGTAATTATACAATGAAATCATTTAATTATAATCTTACACTTTGATGTTGACAACAGAAACTACATCAGAAATAACATACAATATTGTTATTAATTAGCTAATATTTTATATCATTTCATACATTTATTTTTAAATTTTGTATATTTAATTGCTTTTATTTCTCTACGAATTATAGTTTGTATAAAGATTATTAACTACTTGTGCTCATATCAAAAACTCCATTATAATCATATATTTTTAACACAATACTGCATACAGTCAAGGAAATTCGATTAGAGGTACCCTTTTTATATTCGCCACTGAGGAGGTTATATTGATTTTATTATTGCGTTTAAAATACATCGAAATATTTGTCGTAGATCCACACAAATACTATGATGATCCATCTTTATCTGTCCATCTGTTGAATGCATGATATTCTTTGTTGATTAGAAATGTGTGGTATTAAAAATGGCAAAAATCAGTCTAGTAGAACCAGATTTGTATGACCAAAAAGTTGATATTTTACATTTTCTTTAAATATATTTCAGTTACCATTTTGCATAAAAAATTCAGCAAAAATAAGTTTTCGTTGTTCGTCACAACATTTTATTTTTATACCCTTCACCTTCGTGAGATGGATATATATAAGTTTGTCATTCCGTTTGTAATTTCTACATTTTCCATATCCGACCCTATAAAGTATATATATTCTGGATCCTTATAGATTTCGGAGTCGATAAAAAAAACAAAAAAAAATTTTAAAATTTAAACAAAAAAAATTTTTTTAAAATTAAAAAAAACATTTCCAAAAAATGAAAAACAACTTTGGAAAAAAAATAATTTTTTTTACCTAAAAATATTTAAAATTTTTGTTTTGAAGTATAATTTGGTGAAGGGTGTATAAGATTCTGCAAAGCCGAATATAGCTGTCTTACTTGTTTTTTTATAGTTGCCAAAAAACCGAACAAAATATAATGATACTAGCGGAACATAATGATACCCTGCTTGTGCTACTACTAGTGTTTACAAAAAACCCGACTTTTTAATAAACCGGTTTGTCGGTTAACCAACTTTGAAAAAACGGGTTTAACCCGTTAACAGACATTGAAAGGAATTACGTAGAAAACATAAAATATCCAATAAATTTTTAGTTTTTAGTAGTCAAAAATCTTTAAAATTTAATAATTATTAATATGCAAAAGTGCTAAGTCCATTCTATTTTGTAAAAATTTCAGAATTATTATCCGAGTTAAATGTTATTACTAAATATATAATACTTGTTTTAATCATTGGTTTTTTATTCATTAAATTTCAACCAAAATGTGTAAATATATTAAATATTTCATAATGAAATTTATTATCAAATTATTAAAAAAATTTATATATCCAAAAAAGTATCTACAATATGCAAACGCACTTCTTCTTATTTTTCATTATAAATCATTCCAAATCTTATATATAAAAAGAAATGTACATTTTGATGTCACCTCTAACTGCGAAAACCGGTCGACCGATTTCAACCAAAATTTCAGGGTACGTTGGGGATGGTCTGTTAGAGTTGTGTAGCTCATGAATGACCTAGTTCAATTGAGCTATTCACTCAACTGAGCGAAGTGAATCATTCATCATACTGAGCGTTTTCAGCTCAGCACTGAGCGTTTTCAACTGAGCGCTGAGCGTTTTCAACTGAGCGCTGAGCTGTTTCAGTTCAGTGCTCATGAAAGAGCTGCACAAGCACATTCATTTGTCGTCTTCAATGTTTCAGATGTTTCACATGTTTCACTTTACTCGTCAATGCTCTTACATTCTTTCGCTCACTGACATTGAAAAGTGAGTGAGTATTGTGTCCTACAAAAATAAAACGATCATTCGAATGTAGGTTTGTTATGTATGTTTATGATCGTATGCTGCCGCGTATATATTTTTGTTTCAAGAATTATTAGAGTTATTCAAATTGTTTTTGTTTTCATGAAGGAATTTTTATATGTGTGCTATTGAATGAATGTGAATTTATTTATGGTATGGTGATGTAGAATGAAATAAAGAAAGAATATTGCTACAGTTTGTAAGTAAATTTCATAAAAAAATAATGAAAAAGGCAAATACATAATTGTTATTGTTAAAATAATAATTGTAATTGAAAGTATGTAATTAGTAAAAAAATGCTATTTCAAAAATACATTAGTGGGATTATATCTACCAAAAAACATAATTAAAAAAATACAAAGTACTGATATTCTTAATTAAATTAGCAATATCATTTCAATCACTTTTTTTAGAAAACATATGTATATCTTATGCACTTTTTTACTACACTGCTACATCAACAGAACATTTGTCAGCTGCCATGAGCGGCCTATCGTGGGTTTTTCGCTGTTTTTTGGAATGACAGTTTAGAATTTCTGAATTTAAGGAATGAGATTTATAAGATTTTCTTCTTCAAATTCCAGTTAATATCTCGAGTTTTTTGGTAATTTTATTATTTTGTGGTAAAAGAATACCTTATAGTTAGTGAATGTTCTGCTTAACAAATATTGTCTAAACATTTGGTTAGCATCGGAAATTAGAAATAAAAAATAATTAACTCTTTTTTCCGCAAAAATATTAGTTTAATAAAATACAATTTTATTTTTTAAAATTTTAATCAATTATTTCACGCATAAATCTCTAATTGTCAAAAGACTGTGTGTTTTTACAACTAACAACATAAATAATTGATTTAATTCACTACAAGCAATTCTCAAAATGAAATGGTCATTATACAACATACTGAGCTAATGAGCTAAAAGAGCGACCTAGTTCATTTGAGTGAGCTGAGCTGAAAAGAGCGGTCACTTCACTGAGCTAATAAACCCAACTCTATGGTCTGTAGATGGTTTATGTGAAGTTTGCACGAAATCGGCATAGTAGTTCCGGAGATATGGCTGGACGGATTTTTATCAAATTTTCAGTGAATCTTCAGATTTTTACACTATACCGCTAATGACACTATACCTAATGATTTCAAGGTCAGTAATTGTGGCCAAACTTTTGCATCATTCTAAAAATTTTAATTCACAGTGGTGTACTCTGAAGCGAATGATTTGGTGTAACATGTCCGGTACATACCAAATTTTCATATCGTTCGATAAAACAAGTAGGCCTCTGTTAACATTGTATTATAAAAGTGCTTTTATATTATCAACCGATGATAAACAAATTTTCCGAAAGTACAACTAATATAGTAAACAACGTCGACAAAACAGATTTCGTTCCCGCCTAACTTCTGCCAAATGCAAATGAATATTCAATCCGTTGTCGACAAGGTATTCACAAGTCTTACAACCAACTACTACCAAAAAATGATGATGTCAACAAGCTCAATGAGCGAATTAATTGGAACTGACTGGCGAAACAATGAAATACAAATCGATTGACACAGTAATGAACGAAGAACAAGCCTCAATTATGCTACTGAAACATTTAAGGTTGCATCACAGATAATGTTTCTCCGCATCATGAACGCGCCAAAATTATGCAACGGAACACGATTGACCATCAAAAAATGTTCACCAAATTTAATTGAGGCAACAATCATCGGTGGCAGATTAAAATGCATACCAAAGATTTCCAACGACAAAGCATAGTCCAATCGTTGACTATTGCTGACTTACATTTGGAAAATTCATGTTTTGTATGTGGTTTGCTCCCGAGTAAATAAAAAAAAAGAAACGTATATCCCCTGTCCTTAAGATAAATTCATAAATATAATATCCCATTTGCCTTAAATACATCCGTTTCTTATTTTTTAAGGGCATATCATGCCACTGTACTTATAGATATCTGCTACAACTTTGTCAAATGACCACCTCAGGTCGGGGAAGTCCGTGCTTTTTTTTGTCCGACACTGTATATTCAAACCAAGATGCAATATAAAACAGAATTATAGTAAGGGCCTGCAACGCGGACCGGGTTCAGCTAGTAGATAATAAAATCGCATTAACAGATTTCAAAAATATTTAAAATCAAGGATTTTAGTAAGGAACTTAGCACATTTGTACACTAAGCTAACGAAATGATTAACAAAATAAGTTTATGTTTCAAATCAGACCAAATATTATATATAATGTGACCATAAAAAATGTATTAAAACGAGAGATTTATTAAAATTAATCCCAAATTTTAAAAACCGGTTAACCGACTGATATAAACCGGTTAACCGAAAATCAACATTTCGAAGAAAAACCGGTTAACCGGATTATAAACACTAGCTACTATATTAAAAATTCTTTATTAATGAAGCGGTTTTATAATAAACATTTTAATATATATGTTGATAATATTTGTTTTTAAAAAAAGTACAAATTATCCTCCTAAAGCACAAAAATCAAAAAGTACCAAACAACTGTCCACATATTTTTTGCATAAATTCAGATTATGAAGCATTTTTGGTGCTATCCTTATTAGTCCCGGAGATTTTTAAACATTTTTACCCCCTTACCATAGTGGATTTACACATCCGGAGAGGTGCATACATACATAGTTTCACGACATACAAATTTTCGAAAATCGGTTTCACGAAAATACCGAATGGCCCTAAAGCAGTATTTAATGTGTCTTAAACCATCTTCACCTTTCTAATGAAACCGGTTTGAAGGTTATCGGTAGAATGGTTTCAGAGTCTATAACGGACATAAGTAGAAACATTTTTTTTTGTTTTATATATGGGGGATTTCATGTTAAGTGAATGAACTTTTTAAATCTATTTCTTCCGATCGGGATGAAATGGGCCCTTTCTTGAAGATCTATTTGATCGCTTAGTGAGAAAAAAAACTGGATGAGAAAAAAAAACTGATTGGCAAAAAAAACAAATTTTGAACTCTAACTCAGAGAGTTCTCCACCGGTCTTGTTGAAAAATTATGTCCAAATTACTGACTAACCTTGGTGAAAATTTCATCCCGATCTGAAGACATCGATTTCTTACTTAAAATCTATAACAGTAAGAATTGGGCTCATTCGCCAAAATATGGCAAGAAAAAAATGGTTTTTCCCTAAAATCACAAAGTGTAAATCGTAGTTGCGGAAAATCTGGGATCTCAATATATCAAAATGTGATGATCAAAAAATTATGTAAATTGTTTAACAAAATTTTAAAAAATTTGAAAATGGAGATTCGAAACAGCCGTTAATTAATTTTTTTTACAAAAACTGAAAATTTTTTTCCGAATTTTAGCATTAATACAGTTTTTTTGTTATTTTGGCCCAAAGGAGACACAGGGTTAATTTCCAAAAATATTTTTTTTAATGTAATATTCATTAATATAAATAAATCTACATATTTCTAGAAAACAGTGCAGAAAATTAACGCGTTTCACCATTTATTTCATATAAATTGTAAAATTTTGCATATATCTGAGCTTTGACCTCGATGCGCGTCCCGAAATCGTTGTCCGATTTGGCTCAAATTTTCAGCACTTAACTTTTAGGCCTAGTGTAGCAATATTCCACCAGGCACTCTTTGAAATCTAAAAAAAAAATCGGCTGTCACTCTAATATGGCAGTCTTAATTGAATTTCGTTCGGTGTACGACTACAATTTGTATTATTATATTTTTTATCTAAATTAAGTACATTAAGTAATATTTCAATTAATGAATATTATTCTGTTGTTTTGTTTTATTAAATAACAATTTTATTTTTAACACATTATTTCATTTGGTGGCTGTTATTGTTTGTATTCTTTTGAAAACCAGTGTAGGTAATAGGTGCTGTTTTGGTCAAACCACATTGACGCTGAAGAAACAAAAGAATTACATTCATATTTCACTTCATGAATGTTTTAAGTGTTTGTGTGTGGACAGAAGTCAAACGAACAAGACACTTAGATAATTTGTATTTTATATTTATTTATTTTTGTATTCAGAGATTATCAGTCTCCCACAGAGTTATTTAAATTGATATGTATGTATGTATGTATGTATGTATATATATTGTATAGAATTTATTTGTAGATGATGAAAATAAAAATCAATTATGAGAAATTGTTTGTCGGTCATTGAGTGATATGGACATCGAACGTATGAACATTTTCATTTAATTGACACTCGTGCGTATGAGCATTATTTATTTTTGGCCACTTATACGTCATACTGTACACCTGCTGTGAATTGGCATATATTTCAATTTCATAAAAAAATCATTTTAAAAATTAAATAAAAATAAGTTTCTGGGAAATATGACAATTATTAATGAGTATAAAGGGAAGTAATTATATAACGACTTCCATGTACACATATCGACATTGTACCTATAACAATGCTATGAATTTGATTTTTAAATAGATTTAATATTAATTATAGTATGATTTAGAAATCCCCATAAAATTTGTTAAAAACATACTTTAACTTAAAAATGTCTACCATTAACTACCATTTTCTATTCTTGTTTAAATCATTTCTGAATACACATTTCATTCTTGCACATTTTAACATCGTGAGTTCGTTATGTGTATTTAAATCATAAAACCCTTTACCTGAATGTAAATAAATTGAAAAATATATATATGCAAAAATACTATTTATCAAGACATCCTCTTAAAAATTAAAACGTGTTGAGGATTTTACATTTTATTTACAGTTAAACATTTCTTTACTTCTATTTAGCTCATTAATTAAAAGTGGTCCTCTAAGCAAATCAAGATAAATAGCATTAATTTGTCTTCTTACACAAGAAAAAATTATTGCTAACCTGAAATACAAATTTGTATTTCTATTATAATCAATTATATATGTATGTTCTCAATTTTTATGTTAAAATACTTTAAAGCTATTTGTATTCTAGATTCTAACAAAGAGAATATAAATTCCTTAAAGTTTCATGTCAAGTGAACCAACTTTTGAAATTCGCACCAAAGTTTTCAGACACAATTTTTCAACAAGATCGGTAGAGAACTCTCTGAAATAGAGGGGGTCATAATTTTACATTTTGGCAAATCAGGTGTTTTTTGTCATCCATGTAACTTACTACATATTGTTCTTAACCAAATGTGTCCTAAATAGTTTAAAAAGCTATTTCTTCAATCCTTGAAAAAAAAATTTAAAATAAAAATTTTTTGACATTTATTCTCCGAAATCAAAAACTTTTTTTGATTTTTAAAAAAATGTTGGTCATTTTAACCCAAAGTGACATTAAGGGTTAATTTCCATTTTTGTGTTGCTATTATAAATACCAGACTTCATGTTATATTTTTCTTAAGTTTCATCAAAATCGGCCCAAAAATAAATAACATTTCGCTATCTTTAAATTAGAAATTCCAAATATTGAAAAATTTTACTTATGATCTTCACGATTAAAGGTTTAACTTTTTCAAATTTTAGTAAAACTATCAGAGTATATTAAGAAATATCTGGAATATAATATTCTAGATAAGTTTTACTTAAAATTCATAACAGTAAGGAAGTTGTGCTCATTCGCCAAAATATGGTCAAATAATTTTCATAATTTTTTTATACTTTTATTCCGTATTTTATTCTTAATAAATCCCAATCAGATGATCAAAAAATTTTGGAATTTGTTTAACAAAATTTTTAAAAACCGATTTACCTACAATTTTTTCAGAATGATTTTTTACCAATGTTCACCAAATTGGGGGATGAGACTGGCAGAAATACAACTTTCGTTTATTAAGGGCCACCGCACTACATACTTGAGTAGCGAAGTATTAGAAATAAATAACAAATTAAAAACTTTGTAAAACTGAATTCCAGTTCAATAAATAATAACAGTATGCACGAAATTGACACTGGGTTTTTTTATTCAATAAGCTAAACCGTTTTTGAGTTACGCGAATATATGTTGTGCAACCTCCCGCTCCTCCTCAATAACGGTATATCACGAAAACGAGAGCTAACATAAAAAACGGTTAGCACCACTAGATTCAGCGTACTCGAATTAGGTAAACCCGCCACTCTTGACAACTAGCACTGTTTAATTAAAATGAAAAAAAAATGTTGAACACTATGAAAAAGCAGAACAGAAGAATGAAGGAGTTTGATGAAATGTTAAAAACAATTGAAAATAAAATCTTAAAATTTGAAGCAACAATAAATGTTCTACCCGTTGCCGAAATAAAAGTATTATCCAAAAATATATAAATAACTTATACTAAAAATGTTCCAAATATTTTCCATGCAAATTAAGAGATGTATGCAACAGTTACACAGCAATTTACGTAATTTCGTAATCTAACAGAATTACGAATTATTAAATAAAGCACAAAATATAATTAATATTTTTAAAAACTTATTTAAGAAAAACGTTTTTATGTTACAACCAGAGACCGTAATATTTTAAATTATATTTGACTATTATTTTATTGCTTTGAAATATACAGTGGTGGCCAGCTATTTAAGACAAATACTTAAATTTTGTTCATCAACTGAATTTTAAATGCGATAGAGCCAAAACAAAAGGACCAAAGGGTATGAAATTTATTATTAATATTTATAGTTTCTCAAAAATGTTTCGAAAAATCGGTACAACATATTTGGGCAAAGATATGTGGAAATACGTTGTCCCACCTCAGCGAACATCTGCTGTTAATAACATGATATGACCGAAACTAATGGAACTAAAAATACGAAATTTGGTCCGAATATTTTATAATAATAAAAATATAATGATATAAAAGTTAGAAAATATTTATATTTAAAAAAAAAATTGTTGGTCAAGTTGTAGAAAAATCGTATGTGTTCGTGGTGAATATGTATGAATTGACACAGTTGAATAAAGCACACTTGTGTGTTAAAACAGTCCTCATGCATTCATATTTGTGGAAATATTTGAAAAAATAATTGAGAATCACATGGAATTTAGCAAACAATTTTTGTCGTAATTACCTGGCCACCACTGTAAGTTATTTTTTTTTTATTATTATTATTATTATTATTATTTATTTTCAAGAACCTAGCCTATTGGCCATAACCGGTTATAGATTTCTACTTATTTCTGATTTTTATTTTTTATTTCGTTCATAACCCCCTGTCTATACCTGATAAATGTTTATCATGTGGAGTTCTCAGTCTCCCATCGGACGCGTCCCAGGTGGCGGATAGGGGGAGCAACTGCCTAGTCTAGTGATACTGTTTTGACAACAGGTCATTAGCCTTGACAACTGCTCAAGCGATGCCAATATCTTAAGATACATTTTTAACAAATGGTCTAAACTTCTTGACATAGCTAGGTTAGTAAACGGAACTGCGCTAGCCGACTATAATAATACTGTGATGCATTTTTATAACAAATGGTCACTGTAGGATGTAATTGGTGTTAGAATAATGTTATTACTGGTGATACATTTTTGACAAATGGTTGCCTAGTGCTAACACATTCTTTCTCTCTTCTTAGTGTTACAACCCGTTACAACCCGCGGACTGTTCTTTCCTCTCTCTACTCTTTCTGTCACCCCCCCCCACTTGTAAGGTCAAAGTGATTGTAGCAGTGCCGAAGACCTGAATGGCTAGTAAGTGGTTAAAGAAAACTAGTCGCTAACAGCTCCCCTCCGACGCCAGGGCACGGGTCGGTTGTAATACAGTTTTCGCCTAATCCATGTACGCCGTCCCTGCATGGAGTGTCCATCCCCTTACGCGCATACTCGTGGGATCAAAATGAACAAAACTACAAATAACAATAAACAACAAAAACAAACAACAGCGAAAGGCCAGCAGGGGAAACCTATGCTGGCTCATGGCAAACAGTCAGCTGTCCAACCTTCTGGTGACAGTTTGACTAAAGGCAGCGAGGTAGCCTTGGATTTCAAGCCGAGCACCTCCAAAGCTGCATTAGCCCTCGCTGGTAATATATCAGCAAAAAACCCTTTGTTGGACACTGTCGATAAGACAGATGTCTCTGTGAAGATGCTACAGGTTGGATCGTCGAACCAGAAGTCGGGTCCAACCACCGTAGCCCCACCCGCCACTACGGCAGAACCGAACGCCCCCATTCGAAAAGAACCATCTAGGAGGGCTTTCGTGCAAAGGCGTGCCGCCATGCGCATTATCGACCGGCTTGGATCCAAGTCGGCCGATGCGCTTAATATCGACGAACTGTCGAAACTTAGCTGGGCTAAGGCCCAACTGGCTGAGCTGGACAGTTCAAATCCTCCTCCAAGCGCAGATGCAGCAAACCAAGGCGCATCTGCTGGGCCCAAACGGCAACGCTCTGAGGAGGAACTGCTTCAACAGCAAAATCAACAGCCGAAGACTAAACGTCCGAAGCAAGAGGCTCGCGTGGTAAGGAGGCCTGGGCCTCGCAACCCACTTGTAAGGGCGATTATCGACAGGAGTGTTGAAGACGGAGCTATCTCCCAGGAGAAATGGCTGAAAATCCGTCAGGGTATGCTGGGGGTATACTGGAAGATTCTCAAGGAGAATCCCGGTCCATCCCCGCAAAACGACGATGCTGGCTGGTACCAAGGCCATGTAAAACTGCTAGCGTGTGCCAATGACCGCTTTATTGCTAAAGTTAGCAATCGCGTCCCTAGGGGAATTGTGGCCCGGCGCGAAACTGGACGTGATACCGGTAAGTGAGATACCTCGCAGACCGAGATCACTCGCAGTTATACCGGCGGAACCACATGAACCTGAGGAGATCCTTGCGTACATTCAGAGCAGGAATCCTGACCTACCGACCCATAATTGGAAAGTGGTAAAGGTTTCCGCTCCTGAAGGTGCGAATAGGAAGGTGGTCGTGGTTCTGAATAAGGAATCATTGGCGCCACTACGGGAGAAGCAAAGCCGAATATACTACGGTTTCGATAGTATAAGGCTGCGCGTCTATCGTGGTGACGACAAGATCGACCCCGAAACTTCTGAGGTTAAATCAGAAGCTCCGCAGGAGATGGATGCGAAATCCGAGGTTGATGACCCCGCTAACCCAGATGACGAAATGGAGACCCAATCAAACTCCGGTATGGTTGGGGATCTATTCCGTTGTATGGGTGAAGTGGAGGACGAGGACGCTCTTCTGGTCTCTGATCCAGAAGACGTGGACGTAACCGTCATCTACGACCCCGATCATGGTGAAGGTGATCCAGGTGAACCTTCATCACTCTAAGGCAGCTTCTGCTGCACTACTCCTCCACATTACTGAAAATGGGGAGGACATCGCGTTGGTCCAGGAGCCTTGGATTTGCAATGGCGAAATCAAGGGACTCAACGCAGAAGGGTACAAGCTTTTGTACAAAAAAGGCACAGGTAAAATTAGATCTTGCATATTAGCTAAAAACTATCTTAATATCTTCATTCTAAATGATTATAGCGATGAGGATACAGTAACCGCTGTATGGGAGACGAGGTAATATAAAATATGGCTTCTCTCATGCTACATGGCCCATGATCAGGTCGACCCACCACCTAACAATTTGGTGAGGAAAATGATGAGTGCTGCAAATCGCTCCCGGACTCCTGTGGTCATAGGGGCTGATGCCAATGCCCATCACACTATCTGGGGAAGCTCGGATACAAACGCTCGAGGTGAGTTTCTATTAGACTTTATATTGGATTATAATCTAGTGATAACCAATAGAGGTTCAGAACCTACTTTTGTAGTTGCAAATAGACAAGAGGTTCTTGATATCAAGAACCATCAATAGGAAACCAGATAGGGTTGAACCCTTTTTAAATAGGAGGAGGACAAGATGGGATGAGCATCGACGTATTCTATCTGAATTCCTACCCCAATCTCCCACAATTAACGATATTGAGGACATTGTAAGGGCTGTAGATACACTTACGAATTCCATTAATGAGGCTACTAAGCACACTTGTGCATCCTCTGTACAAAGAGGAAAAAAGCGACCACCATGGTGGTCACTAGAAATAGCGGACACCAGGACGAGATGTCGCAAACTCTTCAATGATGCTAAAAGATCAGGAGACTGGTCAACTTATAAGTCATCACTGAATAAATTCAAAAATCTGGTCAGAAATGCAAAACGGAAGACATGGAGGGACTTTTGTAGCTCCTCTGAAACTAGACGTTTGCGCAAGATTCTGTCTAAATCACCAACCGTTCAGGGTTATATCCAGAAACAGGACGGTAAATGGACCACCAGTGGACAAGAGACTCTTGAAGTACTCATGGACACTCACTTTCCGGGAAGCCTGCCATTTAGCATGGCATATGAATCCCCACACCATGATAGAATCTCATCTTCAATTGAGATTAACGAGGATAAGCTACTCTGGGCCATTCGGAGCTTTGATCCATACAAATCTCCGGGTCCTGATGGTATCATACCTGCTGACCTGCAAAACAATGCAGAATTAGTTACACCATGGCTGATTACGATATTTCAAGCCTGTCTCTCATGGTCCTACATACCTAATCAATGGACCGAATGCAATGTGACTTTTATACCTAAGGGTGGGAAGGCTTCACATACCAAGACAAAGGACTTTAGGCCAATAAGACTATCATCCTTTTTGCTTAAAACCCTGGAAAGAATTATTGACATTCATATAAGAATGTCAGTTGGCCAGGGATTATTATCTCCCTCTCAACACGCCTATACAAAGGGGAAATCGGTTGAGACGGCACTTCACTCACTAGTAGGGTATATCGAGAAATCTATCGAATTCCGCAATTACACACTTGTCGCCTTTCTGGATATAGAAGGGGCATTTAACAATGTGAAATCTGCAACCATAATATCAGCCCTGGATTCACTAGGACTTGAACAATCAGTAGTTAGGTTCGTTAGGTACCTTCTGAATTATAGGATCATCCGTTCTAAAATTGGAACGACCACGATATCCAGATCTGCCAAAAGAGGCACTCCCCAGGGGGGTGTCCTATCTCCACTTCTGTGGAACTTGGCCTTAAACTGTTTGCTCGGAAAACTAGATTCCCTGAACTACAAGACTGTTGCCTATGCGGATGATGTAGCGGTGGCGGTCTCAGGGTTTCATCTGGGCACGATATCACCAAGACTGGGGACGGCACTCGAAATTTTAAATCGATGGTGCATCGATAGTGGTTTGAGTGTAAATCCCAGTAAAACTGAACTTGTACTGTTCTCTTTACGGAATAAGATTCCTAACTTTACGCTACCCCGACTAAGCGGCACTGAACTGTCGCTCTCGGATAGTGCAAAATACCTGGGTATTATACTTGACAGGAAATTATCCTGGAAACTCAACGTAGAGGTAAGAGCAGCTAAGGCCATGACGGCTATGTATATCTGCAAAAAGGCCATAGGCACGAAATGGGGTATTAGACCCTGGAACATGAATTGGCTAGTCGATACGGTTACTAAACCAATACTATTTTATGGGGTCTCTGTCTGGTTGAAGGCAATGGATAAGGCCTCCAATCGCATACTCTTTGAAAGGGTATTGAGACTTATGGCAATCCTGATAACAGGGGCATTGCGAACTACCGCGACAAAATCGCTTTTTACTCTACTCAATTGGATTCCAGTAGATCTAATGGTCAGGCAATTGGCATTAAACACGGCCTTTAGGCTCAAGGCCTGCAACGCATGGAAATTCAGGTCCTATGGGCATGCTTGCATAATAGGAAACTTACGAAATCTTCCTGATCTTATTGATTACTGTACCCCCAAACCTCCTGAGGAATTTCGGTTTCTCTATCCCATCCAGAATGGAGATTGTTGATGGTCTCCCTGTCGATGAAAGGAGGCTATCGATCTATACGGATGGGTCCAAAAAGGGGGATAGAGTGGGCGGGGGCATATACATTCCTGAATTCGGAATAAGAATATCCTTTAGGCTCCCAAATCCTTCAGGCTGAAATATCGGCCATTAGAAGAGCGGAAAACTGGCTCAGATATTACAGTGTATCTGGTCGAGATATCCGTATATATACTGATAGTAAAGCCGCAATTAAATCCCTGATAGGTGTTTACACAACATCGAATATGGTCCAGGAATGCCGGACATCCTTAAATGAGATGGCGAGACATTCGACAGTTGTACTCACATGGGTACGTGGACACAGGGACAATGAGGGCAATTGTATTGCCGATTACTTGGCGGGAAGAGGAGCCTTGATGTCAGACGACGAAATAGACTTCCTCTGTGGAATCCCGTTATCAACCTGCAAGGAATTGATACAAAATGCGTATTACGAACTTGCCCAAGCAAGGTGGGGTAATGAACCCACTTGTACCACTACGAGGATGATATGGCCTACGTTGGACTGTAAACGCACGTCGTATCTACTTCGATTACAACGAATACGTCTGAGCAACTTGGTGGCGATGATCACCGGTCACTGCACTTTCGGGACTCATTCCGCAGGACTTGGGTTACCTCATCATGACTTCTGTAGAAGTTGTCAGAACGAGGAAGAGGAAGAAACCATCGTACACTTCTTTTGTAACTGCCCGGCACTGGGTGATCTACGTGCTAGGCTCTTAGGTGAGAGATTCGTCAGTACCCTCTCCGGGTTATCTGTAAAGGAACTAAGGTGTATAGACGCCTTTATCAGGGAAAGCGGATGGTTGATAAGACCGGTCACGCAAGTTTTACCTTCTAGGGATCCAGCAACCATCCCATGATGATCTGCGTTTTTCGAATTCTTTGAATTCCTAACTCCTCTCCTCCTCCTCTTTTTCTTTACACTCTACTCTTGTTAACTTCACTATGACTCAAACTATAGATTTCCCTTTTCTTTAACTTATATTTTCCTTTTTCTTCCTTTCTGTTTTTATTCTTCTTTCAGGTATCACAAAGGGAACGTTTATTGGACCCAAGTGAGCTGAACAATACCTAAGGTTTTGGACGGCTGCCTGAATACCATACCATACCATATCATGAAAAACTTCAAAATGGTTATCTAAATAAAAAAATATCAGGTATAGTCTATATATATTAGTATTATTGTTTCGTTATGACATAATTCTTAGTGCTTTTGCTTAGACAAATTTCTCTTGACAACAAATGTCATTTATTGTTATGATGAATATTTGTCAAGTATAGACAGGGGGTAACAATTATTGAGAATTTGTTCAAACAAAACTCAAAAATCAAAACTCAAAAATATCGATATTGATAAAAACTATAACGCAAACTTATTTAAAGTAAGCATAAATCTTACTAATGGATTTTGCGACTATCAATACACGGTTATACATAGCTCCATCAACACTACACCAAAATTTTGGAGGGTATATTGATTTTGTCATTCAGTTTATAGTATTTCCAATTATTGGTCGTAGACCTACAAAAGTAGTATATAATAAGGAAAACCGGAAATATGCTTAAAAAATGAGTTTCATGAGCATAAAATATTCTGCAAAACCGAAAATATGCTCTTAAATTTTAAAATATATACTCTAAAAATTAATTTCATATAATTTTTTAGACCAAACAAATATTTTTTAATAACACCGTACGACACTCAATATTAGACACGAACCGGATGATATACGTCTGAAACAATAATTTAAATGGAGAAAAACTGCATTTTCAGTTTTTCATTTCGTGATTCTGTTTCCTTTTAAAAGGACTTCAAATTTTCAGAGGAGTACATTTTTAAAAAAATGTTTTAAAATACTTCACCCTAGAGAGAGAGAGTTGTAAAATATTTCGTATTATTTTGATTTTATCCTGTAAGGATCAAAAGATGTCAAAAATGTCCTTTAAAATTTTTATCCTTGAATATCCTCTTAGATTTCTAATAATTTTTTTTTCAAAAAAATAGAGAATTAAAGATCCAAATATTGAATACCACATGCCAAAATTTCATCCTTCTATCCTAACTTAAGTGTTAAACAATATTTTAAATTTGAATTATTTGATTTTTTATATTTTATTTTAATATTTCATTGGAAAAAATATAACAAAATCCGTTGTGAAAAGCAACAAAGAAGACTTTTTAATAAACAAGTAAAATGGCATAGTCGGGTAAGACCGAGTTTATGATACCCTACACCGGGTATATGATTATAAAGAGTTTTCTTTTGATATTAAACTTATTTGTGTTGAATCTTATTTGAATACACAAATTTTCGGTAGTGGGCCTTATATGGGAGCTATGACTAATTATGGACCAATCGTCACAAAATTTGGTGGGATGAATTGCGAATATATGAGACATATTTGTGTTGAATTTTGTTTGGATACTGACATATTTCAGAGATTTATGTATATTAATTACATTTTCGAGAATGTGGCTTATATGGGAGCTATGGAATATTGTTGACCGACGAAATTTGGTCGTGAGAGTTCGGCTTACATAAAACTTAATTGTGCTGAATTTGGTTTGAATGTGTTTATAATTAAGATATTTATGAGAGCTTAACTATTTTCAAATAGGCCAATTGTATGGGGGCTAGGATAAATAATAGGCTGATTCTAACCAAATTAAATTATCTTTAAACCTGCGACCTGTAGTTTGATTACAAGGTTTACATGGATGGATGGACAGACGGACGGACATCGCTTAGTTGACTCAGAAAGCGATCCTGAGAAGATTTGTATACTTTGAGGTGGGTGTTGGGACAATATTTTTGTATGTTGCAAACAACAGCCCTAACCCTTTATACCTCCACATCTATGGTGGTGTAGTTTTTAAACATGCACTTTTCTTAATAAAACTTTTTTGTGTACTAATAATTTTTTTTTTATATTTTAATTTGACCTTTATATATAAAAATAATGAAATTTTGACATTTAGTATAGAATATTTGGGTCTTTAACGCACTATTTTTTTAAAAGGAATTTATTGGCAATCTTAAAGAATATTAAAGGATAAACATTTTAAAGGACATTTTTGACATCGTTTGATCCTTACAGGATAAAATAAAGATAATACAAAATATTTTAGAACTCTTCTTGTTCATTTGTCATACAGTTTGTCATTGTTGGAATAGCAGGAGTATTTTTAAATATTTTTTGAAAAATATACTACTTTGAAACTTTGAAGTCCTTAAAAAAGGACACAGGATCACGAAATGAAAAACTGAAAACAGTCTAACGAATTTTTTCTCTATTTGTCGGACGGTGTAGTCAACACAATTTCTTTAATAATCGTCATAATTCAAAAAATTAATTTCGTGAACAATGCAATAAAACTGATGTTTTATTACATTTTACTATTTCTTAAATAAATTTTCAACAAATCATGCGATTTCAAAAATAAAACCTGATTTAAATAGTAGATGTTAATATCTTTCTAATCTGTATTTAACCCAAATTTTTAACTGTCAAATATACGAGAAAACATGAATTTTATTTTTGACGTTTACAACAAAAAAACACTCTCACACAAAAAATAATTGACTTTTTTGACATAACAGACATAACTATATGGAAGACTATAGAACGGCACATATTTTGTATTACTCAGTTCAAAACACACGGATTTTGAGTTATGACGTTGTTGAAGAAAATGAGCGATATGAAAAATAAGAAACAAAATTTGAATTTTTAAAGAAATGTAGGTGATTTTTTAAAACATCAATTCCAAATGTGTAGTTTTGTACCAGTACACTATCCAGAGCAATACAAAGTTATTGCTATAATTTACATCCAATATTTTTAAAGAACATTTGAATTGTCTAGAAAAACAAAATATACACTAAAAAGGCCAAATATGCTCTAAAAAGTCAAAATATGACATAAATATGCTGTAAAAACAAAGAAATGCTAAAATAACAAATCGATAGAGAATTTCTTCGAATGTTCTGAAACGAATAAATTGATTATGTCATGCTCAATAGGAGCATTTATATACTTTCGGTTTACCTGTAAATAATTATAAGCTATGTCTGTCTGTCTGTTGAAGGCGAGATAAAGCCTAGAAGGTCGGACATAGGTGCATGATCGCATATTTTTTGTGTTAAAAATTTGCAAAATAGGTTAACAAATCAAATTTTTGAAAGTCCCCCGACGCACATTGAAAATTTTGGTAATTTTCGGATCAAAAATCTGTAACTTTTGAATGGATGAGGATTTTTGTAAGATTTTTCTCTTATTGAATAGGTGGGACTCTAAGCTTTAACATGGATTCTTAATCATAAAAGTCGAATTATTCGAAAAAAAGTTATGAACGGTTAAAAATTAATTTTATGATTTTTTTTGGAGTTTTTGTATAAAAGTGATAGTACTATAGAACTTCTAACTCACATATTTTTAGACCGATGTCAAAATTTCAAACAATTATGAAGAGGCATCGAATTAGTCTTTCATAAACGTCTTCATATTTCGTAAAATTATGTAAGTTTTTATAAAAAGTTTCGCATTTTTTTATTTTTTTCGTAATTTTTCAAATTCAAAAATATTTATTTTAATTTTTTTCTATGAAACCTATTTTTATTGCACAGTGTTTTAAAGATAATTTTATATAGACTAAAATGAGTCTTTATTTGTTAAAATCGTTTATATTTACAAAAGTTATTAACCTTTTTCGAAAAAATTTACCTTGTAAATTAAAAATTGTACAAAAAAATTTTTTATACTTAGTTTTTTGTTTTTTTTTATTCATATGCGCTGAGGGAGAAAATACTATAAAAGGTGTTAATGAAAAGTTGAATAACTTTTACAATTTTCATCCGATTAAGAACTAAATTTACTTTATATATGCTTATAAATTTTTATAACCCATCATAGCAAAATATGCTATAAAAAGGAACTAAAATCAAAAAAAGTTGATAATTTTTTTTAAAAAATTTCTAAGTTGCTCAACATTTTTGAATGCAATTTGTTTATAGGCACCAAAAGGCAGCTAATTTTCACATATCTTTTAGATAATAAGTTAAACTTTAATTCTATGTTAAAACTATATCGGCGGCAAACGGCGCCAATAGTTAAAATCCTAGTCAAAATTGAGTAGGTAATCCAAAAAACATTATATATTTTAAATGAATAAATTTCAAATCTGCTAACAATATATATATGTCATTACACAAATAGAATCTGGACAAGATGCCCTTTCCAACAAGGTATAACAATTCTAAAAAAAATAATTATAAATATTAAAAATACGCCCTTGAATATGGTATAATTTTAACTCCCCAAATCTTTAAAGTCGAAAGTAGTGTGTTCCTTCGCTATTTTCGAATACTTTTGTTGACATAATAACTATAATTTCTGCAAAAAATTATTACTTGACATCTTAACTTTACGATAGAACTTGTTTTGTGGTTAATTTCAATCATTTGCTAAAATCAATTATGAGATGCATTCACCGTATATAATCCATTGTGCGACGTCTAAAAACAATTAAAATACGAGTTGACCTTGCAGAAATAGGATTAAAATAAATGAACAACTTTTTTCGGACTTGCTACTATGCATATTTTGATCCTGATACAAAATACAAAATTAACTAAAAACCAAAATTACGAAATACACAACAATCGGTGGCCATATTATATTATTGATGGGTTTATAAGTTATTTAGTAAGTTACTTTCATGTATTCTAACTGAAACACCAAAAGTGTCATTATATTAGACGTTTCATTACATTGTCTGAATGAATCTATGCACAAGCACATTGCTTAAGATCTCGGGCTATCTAATCCCTGTAATCCATAGCTTATCAATCAGCAAAGCCTAGGACAATTATCAAAACTTCTAACTTCAAAAACCCCAATAGATATAAGTCAATGTGTGGTTCACACAAAATTGAGTTCGATCAAGAACCAAGCCAAACAACCATTATTTCACGAACACCGCCACTCCAATACATTTCCTAAGCACTGAGCCAAGTGAATTTCCATACTAACTAATGGCGCAGTTGATTCAGCAATGATATTTGCAGCTTATAGTTTAATTTAAACCATAGTAGGGTTCATTGCAACCCGGTGTTCCAGTGTAGTCCCATATCTCCCTCCGAAGCATAAAACCTCATATTATATTGGACTAAATATATTGGATGACCAACCTCTCTATTTTAAAACTTTTATGATAAGAAATTGGCCACCAATGTTAATTGCCACCGAGTTAAAATAATGAATTAAAATGCTAATGTAGAGTAGGTATAGGTGTATATAGCTTTTTAACTCATAAATTTGTAATGTAAGATTTTTGTGGGTACTATTCCCAAAAAAAGAGTGGAATATAATAAATTATTTTATAAAATTGTTGTTGAAAACCTTTAGTATGAAAGATAATATTGCAATATAATCTGTTCAATATTACTTTGTAAAATTTAGTCATGATTGACAGCGACGAAATTTATGTAAATTATTCAAATAACTGCATATCAAATCTGCTGCCAAACAATTGATGGACAGATTAAAACAAATATTATTTGACAAATGTTTTACGAGGAATTATTTATAAAATTTACTTAAAACGAAGTCTTTGTTTAAAAGTTTATGAAAATAATTTCACTAATAAATAAAAAGAAACTCGATACTTAAAGTAAAATACGATGTATTGCGTCTTGCCATTAAGAAACATAATACTTTGCCCTATTTTTCTTATTATTAATTTTTCTTTCGTTTTGTTTTGTGTGTGTTTATAAAATAAATATTTGAATTTTGCTTTTATTTGTGTAATATTTTTTGAATTTTTTATTTATTTTTTTTAAACTCAACTTACATAATGAGAACATTATTTGATTGTTAATAATAAAGACGTGCTTTGAATATTAAACAGTGTACAAGTATCTGTTTGTAGTCGTTCAAGTACCAGCTTCAACACCAGCATCGGCACCAGCTCCATCTCCAGTACCAGTACCAGCATCAGTCGACATCACAGTATAAATAGAATAGTTAACAACAACAATATAATTTTATTTTTGCTTCTTAAACAAAATATTGTCGTTCTCGTTGTTGTTGTTGTTGCTGCTGCTGTTGTTATTTTATATTGTTAAATACTTTAATGTTCAAATCTTGTTGTTGTTGTCGTTGAATGTTGCTCTGCCATTAGATGAAAATGAAAAATAACAAAAACATTTCAAACGACAAAAAATAAACACTGGCACTGGTTCCAGTACTGGCAGAGATTGCTTCTAGTACTTCTTAAATGGAACACACAATATTTGAACGAAATTCAACACAACAGACCAGAACTGAGCTGAATTGAATTGAACTGAAGTGAACAAAATAAAAATTAATACTTTTTCTAAACAAAAATTGAACTGAATCCATAGTAGAGACCAACAACAAACAGTACACAAAACAATAGACATTGTTTGTGTGTTGTAAGTGTGTGAAGAGAGTTGCGTTAGTATTTGTATGAATAGTTAATAAAATATTCAAAGTTGTTTTAAAACTCTTAACGACTTTTTGCCATTAACTTACATATATATACACACACACATATGGGCATTTCCACGGTCCCGAACGCGACATTCGTAATAATAAAAAAATACAAGTCAAACATTTTTTTTAAATTAAAATTCTTCGATAGCATCTTTGTATTACTATGTTTAGTGCAATAGATTGGTTTTGTCGATTAGTTGTTTACAATCTATTAGTAATAAACAAGGGTTCTTGAATGAGACAAAAAATATACCTCTAGAAAAATCAAAAAATCAAGAAACTGGAACATATTTTTTTAAAGCGATTTTTTTAATAAAATGGATTAATATAGCAGCTATCTAAGTTAAACTAAATTTTGATTTTAAGCCATCTGAATCGTACGATTGCAGAATACTGATAACAAAAGTTGATTTAAGTACTGGAACGCGACATTGCAACATGAACAATATCAATTAAAAAATGTACCTTTAATCCAGTTTTGATCGGCCTTTATTATACCCTTCACCATAACTGTTGAATGAGGTCATATGTATATATGTTTGCCATTCCGTGTGTAAGATTGCGAAATATTCTCCTAAGATCCAACAATGTATATATACAGGGCAACACATCCAAATATTCCAAACAAACGACCCTCCAAACCTTAAAATATTTTCTGGATTATTAATCTACATAAAAATGTCTTTCATACAACGTTTTTTCATTGTAGCCATTATGTTATTAATAATAAATTTTACATAAAAACCAAATTATTTTTTATGGAGTTAAAAGGGACATTAATAACTCCATCCAAATATAAAGGGAAAAGTATTTTTTAAATATCAATAAAAATACATAAGGATCGGTTATTTTCAATTCAGAATATTTACATAAAAAAGTTTTAAGGAATAATAAATGTCACAATATCTTTAATACTAGAGGTGTAGAGAAAAACTAATGACGCCATCATCATCAGCAAATGAAAATGCATAAGAATAAGCTATTTTCATTTCAGAAAATTTAAAAAAACTCGGTACATTAGAACCAGAGGCAACGACCAAAATGTGAACAGTCTCCAAAAAAATAGGTTTTCACATATTTTTTCTTGTTTGTGTAAATATATTGGATATAATACCATAAAATTTACACTTGTTACTTTTATGATAAAAGGACTAACTATGTTGAAATTGATAAGAGTCGGTGCAAAATTTCTCCTAGCAACAATACAAATATCTTCTCGAAATACGGTGCTAAAAGAAATCACCAGACTAACTCTGTTGTGGGTCGTCCTATATTTCACCATAGCCCCTTTACAAAGTTCACTTTAAAAATCATACAACAGGATTTTGTTTCTGTAAATTCTACTTCCGATAATCAATATATTATATGACTTAAAAATGTGTATCAAATAATTAATCGGGGTTTAGATTTATTCGGTTAATAATCGGTTAATTTAAAATTATTCGATTAACCGAATAATGTCTATTTTAATTTTAAATTGAAAATACAACCATGAAATTTGTGTACAAAAACATAAAAAACAAACAAAACATAACAATTCAACCAAAAAATAATAGCAAATATGGTATTTGAGATCCTTTTTGTATACAAATGTGAGTTGTTTTAGGATTTTAGTGAGATCTTCCGAAATAATCTTTTAAAAAAGAATATAATTTAATTTTTTCCTTTTAAACGATTTTTTATTTAGATTTAATAAAACTTGACTTTGAAAAAACTCTGTCGCTGATTGTAGATGTTTGAGAAATCGAAAGCATGATCAAGAATATCATCCAGTATCTCATTTTTTTTAGTTTTTTCTAAGCATATCAAATCTTTCGTTATACCATAGGATTGTTTTTGGATTATTTCAGATATTGAATACTTTTGATAGTTTCGTTTAGTTTCATTAAGTTCAGTACATGTAAATGCAAACAAAGTTTCAAATACATATAAATTAAATATGCCAGTTGTTATTTTAATTTTAATTTGAATTTTGTATTTGAATTGAAATGGAAAAATAAATTCAACAAAAAATATGTTAAAGTGCAAAAAAAGGAATTTCGGTTAATCGGTTAATCGACACAAATTAATCGGTTTATTTGTTATTTGAAAATCGGCAATTTTATATTATTCGAACAGTTAACCGTCCAAAATTAATCGATTAACCGATTAACGGTTAATCGGTTGAATACCCTAGTACATACATATCTGTCTTTTATTCTCACTTAGTTATTGAACATTATAGAGTAAATAACAAAATTTTTTTTGCTTACAAAATTTCTAATTTTGTGCCAAAAGTGTCATATGCGGGAAGTTTTGCCTTACATCTTTGAAAAAAGTGCCGCCAAAGCATATTGTGAATGTGATCCATCGTTTTAAAGGTGCGAGAGATGGTTTGTGGTTTGTTTGCACCAAATCATTACATGCGATGAAAAATGGATCCATTACGATAGCCTGAAGCGTAAGAGATTGTATGAGAAGCCCGGTTAACCAGTCGATTTGACACCAAAGCCAAATATATATGGCGCCATGGTAATTCTCAGTATTGTGAATGTGATCCATTCGTTTCAAGGTGCGAGAGATGGTTTGTGGTTTGTTTGCACCAAATCATAAGTGATCGAATGAGAAGCCCGGTTAACCAGTCGATTTGTCTGGCTATGGTAATTCTCAGTATTTGGTGGGTGGATAAGGGTATAATCTAGTATGAGCTGCTGAAATCTGACCACACCATCACAGCAAACCTTACAAGCCCAACTGATTAGTTTAAAGCGACATTGACCAAAAACGCCCAGAATATGCATAATATTCCAAAATGACATCGCTCGGCCAATGACTAATACTTTGAATAAATTTATATTGTACAAATGTTTCAAAATAAAAGCTAAACATTTAAAAAATCCCGAATTTTTATATCATACACCCAATAATATCCATAAAACTCTTGTTAATGGCATTGTTTTAATAAAAAAAAAAATAGACTTCAGACATTTCATTTCAATGCCAACATTTGAAATCGATGTCTTCCGATCGGGATGAAATTTGCACCAAGGTTAGTTCTATCGGATAGCAATTTTTCAACAAGATCGGTCGAGAACTCTATGAGTTAGAGGTCTTCAAGGAAAATATCTAAGTTTATTTTAAGAAAAAAAGGGCCCATTTAAAAAAAAAGTCAAAAAAGTTTTTGATTTCGGAAAAAAAAATATTAATATTTTTTTATTTTTTTTTTAATATTTTTTTTCGAACCATTGAAGAAAGAGCTATCTAAACTATTTGGGACACATTTTGATAAGAACAATAGGTAATAAGTTACATGGATAAGAAATAATACATGCTTGGCCAAAATGTAAAATTTTGACCCCCTCTAACTCAGAGAGTTCTCGACCGAACTTGTTTAAATTGTGTTTGGCTTACTATCCAATAGAGCTAATCTTGGAGAATTTTCATCCCCGATCTGAAGACATAGATTTCAATTGTTGATTCACTTGACATGAAACGCATATAAATAATATAATAACGTTACAATATTTTATGGCGATAGGCCCATAATAGGTCATAACTTCAATATAAGGTCTACACTTGGAAAATACATTAACTTATGTGCGAATTTTTCAAGAAATCCTATTATATAACCATATCTAAATTTCAGACAAAATAAGAACGTACTTTTGAAATTTGTTTAAATTTATTTGTATGCAATTTTTAATAGAATGTTAGAAAAAGTGTTAGTTTTTCTTTGGAAATGCCCATATATATATATTAAGATACTAAAACGAATACTAGTACAAACGGAAAATTTTGTAGGAAACAGAAAAATAACAATATGAAACAAACAAAACAACAAAAAATTACCTCCTACAATTATTTTGTAAAGATCTTTAAAGGTTGCAATCATCAAAATAAATATGATTCATTACAGATAAATATGAAAATGTTTTTATGAAATGAGGCTTCCCGCAATCACTGATCTGAGATATGAAGACTGAATTTAGCTTTAAAAGTTGTATTAATGTTTATTGTGTTTGTTTTCTACACTGATCAATGGTGACATGCTCTTTAAACAGGAAATTAATATGTAAGAAATCCAACATGTTATTTTTCCCCTGTATATTCAATGAGATCTATTGGTTTACAGTTTTTAAAACTATTGTATAAATAATTCATTCCCTTACAGTTCTGACACATCCTTATACTACAGCAAACATTACGAGTGCGTGCAATTTACTTTATTTGCTTTAACATCCTACTTTCGAGCAGGACAAACGATATTCAGGAAAAGTAATGAAATAATAACGATAAAAGAAAAACATACATTGTTTATAACATAAGTTCCTTTTCTCTTATATTTGGAAGGAATTTAAAAATGTTTCATTTTCACTGCAAAGCAAATACATCCACTCATACATACAATATTTTGTTGTGTACTCATTACAAAAAGATTAAAAAAAAATCTAAAGTTTAATTTGGAATAACTTGCACAATAGTTGAGTGTAAGTAAGAGAGAAAAAATATAAATGGGAAAAAAATGTATTTCGATGGACCAACCAGAGCTGTAAATGAATCATTCTTTTTTGATTTTAATTCATTATGAATTAGCTAAATTTTGAATTAATTCATTGAATTGAAAAAATGAATTGAATGAAATTTGAATCAATTCAAACGAATTAGGCAGAAATGAATTTCAATTCATTTCCAATTCAAGTGAATTTGTAAAAATGAGTTGCAATTCATTTACAATTCATTTGAATTGAATTGATTTTGAATTAATTCAAATGAATTAGAAAAAAGAATTAGCAATTCAAATGAATGATTCAAAAATGAGTTGCAATCAATCAAATTCAAGAGCAGATCTCTAGGGGGAATGAAAGATTTCTCCTACCAAAATGAAAATATCCAGTACAAAAATTGAAAAGCCTTGTCCTGTATACCCGCCTGATCAATGAAAACATGGTGTTTGGAGTTTGTTTCTTCAAGAAGAACTGATTTTTATTTTGAAATACGCTGAACGACAAAACATATTTAATATTCAAGAAGCAATTAATAATTTTTGAAATTTTGTGACCCACGACCACCCAACAACAAACTTTTTGCTAATATTTATATTATATTTATTTCAAAAAAATAAAACTATCTTCCAAAAATAATCAAAAATCAGGAAAAATAACAATGTATGTAGTTCAAAACACAATTGAGTTTCATAAATAAGGCTAATTAGATTTAATTAGAATGCATCATTCACCTTAAACAACTTTCAACACCAGCTGAAGATGGTAACGGCGCATTATATTTAAAGGAAGACTTTTTAACCGTCGATTAATTATACTGCATACTTAATGACATTGAAGAATCTGCTAAATATGCTACGAATTTCGCGTCGGAGTTGGAAGTGAATTGCTATTTTTTTCTAATTCGTTTGAATTAATACAAAATCACTTCAATTCAAATGAATTGTAAATGAATTGAATTAATTCAAAATCAATTCAATTCATTTGAATTGGAAACGAATTGCAATTCATTTTTACCAAATTCATTTGAATTAATTCAAAATCAATTCAATTCATTTGAATTGGAAACGAATTGCAATTCATTTTTACCAATTCCATTTGAATTGACTCAAATTTCATTCAATTCATTTTTTTGTGTGAATGATTCGCGAATTAATTCAAAAATGAGTGATTCATTTACAGCTCTGGGACCAACTGACTGACGTCAAAGTGTAGAACAAAAGGCGTTATATAAATTACTTTTAAAAGCTTTATTCATGTTTCAGTGCGTTGCCTCAAACTATTTACTCAAATACTTTATAAAGGACTTGAAGATGTACAACAGCTTACACATATACTAAATACATACATACATTCACATATGCATTCATGTATGAACACTTTGAGGATCACGAATGAAATAATAAATAAATAAGAGAATCCCCTAAAGTTAAAATAAATAACATAAAGTGTACATGTCGACCAACATATAGCCATACATATTAATACATATATACAGTTAAATAGTATAGGTTGGTCCTTAAAATGCATTTTTTCGATAATCGTTTCATCTAGACCTTGCAAGTTATTCCAAGTATTTTGGTAAAATCTAAATGATAAAGATACATATATTACCATATTCATAGATATAATAATATTCCTTTAAAAATTCCCATTGTAAACCTTTGATAACTTTATTAAGGTTTTTAAATAATTGGGTTAAATAGCAGTATATATTTTCATATATACCTATTTATTTTAAGTATTTATGTATATCAGTATATGTTTTTCGTTTTGGGCAGTCGCTGATATGAAAGAAATTATACATAACCATAAACTAGTAAGAAACAATATAAATATAAACTTGAGTAATTCGGTTTTAATATAAATTTATTAAATATGTCTAAGGCCTGATAACTTATCAAAATTTTAAACATAGTTAACGCTAATCAATGATTAAATATATTTTTTTGTATGAAAAAAATATTTAAACATTGAATATGCCTTAACTATGTTTAAAATTTTGATAAGTTACCCCCCTATGTGAATTAGTTATAACCGGTACCGTGAAATAGCTCCCAAATGAAATAATTCCCAGCAAAAACGAAATAATTCCCAAACTTGAAAAATTAAATAACTGCCAAAGGGTGAAATGAAATTACTCCCAATAATCGGCGTTTTCATAATTTTAAAAATATTAGTCCCAAAAAAGCGAAATAACTCCCAATGAAGTAAATCCCAATAGAAATGAAATAATTCCCAGTACGAAGCAACTTATTAGTGTAATCTATCTCCCAATGAAATAAAGAACTACAAAAGTGAAATAATTCTTCAAAGTTTTCCTCCTCTGGGGTGTATCAAAAACTGGCTTCGCATAGAAATATTTTTGGAATTTCTCCTCTAGGGTGTATCAAAAACTGGCTTCGCTCAGAAAAGTTTTTTGCATTGACGGCCTTCGGCTGGCCACTAAGGTTTTCTCCTCTGGGATTTATCAAAAACTGGCTTCGCTCAGAAAAGATTTCTTTCATTGCAGAAAGGTTTTAAAATATTTCAGAAAGTCGAGTTTCTTTTCGCACCAGATTAAGATATCGTTACGACCTGACAAAGGCCGACAATGTAAAAAGAATCTTTTCTGAGCGAAGCCGGTTTTTGATACACTCCAGAGGAGAAAACCTTTACGTCCGGCCGAAGGCCGGCAATGCAAGAAACTTTTCTGAGCGAAGCCAGTTTTTGATACACCCCAGAGGAGAAAACCTTTGCTCCCGGCCAAAAGCCGGCAATGCAAAACAAATTTTCTGAGCAAAGCCAGTTTTTAATATTTTGCTTTTGCAAAGTAGAACCTAAAAAAAATGAAATAACTCCCTATACAGTGAAATAACTCCTAATTATCATAATAAAATGAAATAAAACCCAAAAAAAATTTCATTGGGAGTTGTTTCATTGGCAGTTATTGCATTATGAAATAACTACCAGCTAAAAATTATGAAATAACTCCCTATGCGTTAGGAGTAATGAAATAATTCCCAAGTTGTATGAACAATTTGTTGGGTGTTATTTCATTTTTTCGTGGGGAGTTATTTCATTTGGGAGTTATTTCACGGTACCGTTATAACCTAGAATTAAGAAAATTTGTACAATTTACGTCAAGTTTTCAGCATTTAGTTTTTAGATGACATGGAAATACTATAGAGAAGTTTAAGGATAACCCTAACACATATATTTGTATTACATATTGTTGTATGTCATGTGTCTGACATATTTATTTGTTTTAAATACAAATATAAAACATTATTATATTAATTACAAAGAACGTAAAAAATGTATTTTTATTGTCTTTAAAACGAGTACTTACATTTAAATATAGAGTACATTCAAAAATACCCTACACTAAGTAAATGAGCAAAAATATTTTTCTTTTAAAATTTCAATAATTTATATTTTTGCGTGATTTTCGGAAGTGGGCCTTATATGGGAGCTATGAACCGATCACCATGAATAGTGTGATTTATGTCTATATGAAAGTTAACTATGTTGAATTTTGTGTGTATACTAATATTTTTAAGCGATTTATGCCGTTAAAGTGATTTTCGGAAGCGGGTCTATATGGGAGCTATGACTAATTACACTATGCAACAAATGAAGACTTTTGGAAAAACACAAGATCATGACAGTATAGGTTCGACTCTACTACCAAAGGGTAGTAAAACCCTATACTCAGTTTGTCAGTTTTTATGACCGATTTTTTTTTATGGGCCCCCAAAGTTTCTGAAAATCAGTTGGGCCTCTAAAAAAGGTGTCATCAGTTTTTGGTTAACAGCTAAATCACACTTTGTGATACGGCTTAACTTTATATTATAATAATATAGCTAAGAGTCCGCCAAATAAATTTTGTTAAACTTTGTTTCCAAAAAATAGCTTTTTCGTGCACTTTTGTTGAAAAAATATAGGAAGAAAAAATTTTTTTTTTACTTTTTTAGAATAACTTCCAGGGACTCCTAATTTTTCAATAACAATATTTTGCAAAGTTGTAGATACGGTAAAGTTGAACAACTCTTGAGAACATACCAATGCATTCTGAACGTGTCTAGTCACTCTAAATAGTACATAAAGATCACTTTGTACTTTAACAATTTTCGTTTTTACTATATTTTTACGCTAAAACAAAGATTTTTTGTTAAAATATTATGATCAAGTCCACACTTCTATGTTGTGCTGTATTATTTACTCGGGAGAGGTGTTCGAAATGGGGATCAGTGAGTGGACCCTCAATGTCACACATTTAAAAAAAAATCGCCAAAAAGCCATTTATGATCCGAATGAGCTGAAATTTAAAATGTAGAATTAAGTAACTTAATCAATTTTATTTTTTGTTTGATATACCTAAAATTGAGTAGTTAATTAATGTTCTTCTTTCGATTAATTGAATTTTGAAAACATTTTTCCCATGCTATGTACAAATTTATGGCACAAAAAATATGGCACTTTTTTACATGTCCCAACTTTGGATGTGTTTAACTTTTTATAGGGATAAGATAACTGTTTGCAAGTTGTTTTTATTTTATTTAAAATTTTATCGCCACTTCTAAAAACCAATAAAAAGATCGAACAAAATTAAAAAAAAAATTTAATATCTCTTCAACTAAGAGAGTAACCTACACATATTATTTGTAGATCTACTTAACCCATTTCGCTTCGAGATAAAATTTTTATTAATTTTTTAAACAAAAAAAAACTTGTTTAGGATAATTATGACCACCTGATTGCAAATATCTGGTCAAAAAAAGCCAGTTCAAAATTTCGAACAGTTAAATTTCCACATATGTGATGTCCCGAATTTGCATGTAAATGGTTTTTATGTTTTATGAAACAGTTACATATGTTGGCAATAATTCCTCATGATTATTATTTTAATTTTATTCTTTTTACTATTTTTAAAAATTAATTTAAAAAATGTCTATTTTTAGACAATTTTTTTAATTTAATGTAATTGTAGAAATTTGCCCCTAGCAGCGAAAGGGGAGGGGGATGGTCACGTCGGGATATAGTTTTTTATTACCTAAAATATGTGACTTAACATTCATACCAACATTTTTCAGAAATTCCACCTTTTTCACATATAAAAATTTTTTGGAAAAATTTTATTTTTACTGTTCGAAAAATCGAACAGCGGAGCGAAATGGGTTAAGCACTATTTATATTTCAAATTTCACCTCACTCGGATCATAAATGGATTTTTGGCGATTTTTTTTAAAAATTTTAGACCCGAGGTGATCAACATTAGAGTGCAAAATAATTCGAAAATATGTCAGCTTCAATCATGTGAATTTTCGTAACAATATCTCCAATAGTTTCTGAGATACCGAATTATTTCCAAAAGAAAACGTTTTTAAACCAATATGCTTTGTATCAAAAAATAATCAGCCTATTTATAAAAGCCTTAAAGTCGATTTAAAGCCGAAATAAAGTTGACTATTATTTTAAATTTCGTACCATAAAACATTTTTTGTTTTATTATTTCAAAAAAAAGCTTTTTGTTTTGAACTTTTATGTACATTTTGTTTTTTTTTAATTTTTTTCATCGTGAGTGAAATGAAATGTACTATGGTAAAAAAATATAAAAGTTTTGAAGCTTTTTTCAAATAAAAACAAAAGTTTTATTTGTAAATAAAGTCGACTTTAACAAAAATTATCTTTAAAATTTCCTTCATAGTTAGGTTGAATATTACTAAATTTTGTGAATATATGTTCATATTTTTTCCACTTCCAAACTCATAAATTTTTTTTTTGTTTTCTTGAAATGCCACAGAAATAATTTTTTTTTTGTTTTCTTCATCATGTTGAAATGCCACAGAAATAAGCCTCATAAATTCAACGGAAAATAACAGATTATAACTCCTGTATATGGACTACATCCGAAAAACGCTTAAGCTACAGAAATACCTAATAAATATCGATATCAAACCAGGGGCCGAAAAATTATTCCGATATCGAAATTATGATCAAATTTCTTGCTCGATATCGAATGCCATAATCTCAAATAAGAAAATTACGATAAATTTTACTCGATATCGAATGCGGTAATTTGGGCCCAGAATATTATCAGTAATTTTTGTCCGAGAATTGTACTATTTATTGGATTTTGTGAATATCGGTACAAAATTAATCCATACGAAGAATCACTATGAAAGCTGTAAAACACTTTAACATAAACTTATTGAGATGAAATTCAAACAAAATTAACATCAATACATGGAAATCGCAATACAATTTTTTTTTGACAATTGTCCTATAATATCTCATAGTTTCCATAGTAGCCCCACATCTGATATCAATAAAAAGCATCGAAAAAGCTATTAGGTGGAGGGTATTTAAGATTCGGCACAGCCGAATATTGCTCTTTAACTTGTTATTAATTAACTATTTAGAATTACATATCATATGTTTGTAGAAATAATTTTTAAAATCTGTTTAACAGAAAACAAACAAGAAAACGTTTTGATAAAAATGTAAAGGTGGAATCACTTTAGTTGCGATCGTATATTCCACATTTGGTCATTCATAAATGAAACGTCTTAATACACTACGGCCCTATGTTCCTTGTAACTAAAAGGAACAAATATATATAATACACTACTACATTAAATACCAGTGGACACAAATGTAATTAGTGTAGGATGTATAAGTATCTGGTGAAAAACTGGCAGTTATTATTTTAAAAACAGCTGAGCTACTTTAATTAAAAATTCTTAGACATGCATACATCCCCAAAAGCAAATATTTATATTTCCACTTATTGTTCTCCTTCGCATCTGTACGTATCGGACCATCTGTTTTAAAAGTATTCTTTGCAACATTTTTATTTTTTTTTTTTTTGTAGATTCTTTAAACTTGCTAAAAGTTAATTTAGTTTGTATCTATGTGTGTATGTAACAATTTGAATGCTGTTTGTGTAAGTGCTCGAGCATACAAATACAGATACACTTTATGTTTACGCACTAAACTACTTTAATTCAGTTCTTGTTTTTGTTGTAAAACTAAAACTATTGGAAAAAAGAAACATGTTTTTATTTAGTTTGTGCTTGAAAAACTTTTCTATATTTTAATCAATTTGTTTTTATTGTAGTTGGTTTTCTAAGTTTTTCCTTTTTATACAGACCACCAAAAAGATAATGGGTATATTGATTTTGTCATTCCGTTTGTAACATATCGAAATATTGGTCGTAGATCAACAAAGTGTATAAATTATGGGTCCTTCTAAAATTCTAAGACGACATACTTATGTCCATCTGATTGTTGTTGGTACGATAGGTCCTCGAGGGAAGGGCGTAGGGTGATAAAATTCCTGAAATATTATTTGCTTATCATAAAAGTTTGGTACAAAATTCGTCGAGTAAAGCCAGAGCTATGAACTAATTTTTAAATATTTTCCTATTTTTTCCAAATATATTGCAGATACATAATACTATGAAATTTTGCACATTTTGTTTCTATAACAAAAGGCTAAGCTCTGTTGAAAATTGTAAAAATCAGTCCATGATTTCTCCTAGTCCCCATACAAATTTCTTACCGAAATATGGTACATAAATGCTTATATCAGAATAGCAGTATCCAGTCAAAATTCAACAAAAATATGTCACATGTAAAAAAATTCGGCGCAATTAATTAAAGGGTATTTCATTAAGAGTTTCCTATCTTTAATTTTAAATAAAACAAAGTGTGTGTGTGATAGCATCGAAATTATGTATGGAATATAACATCCTACAAATGTCCGCCTAGGCTCCGACGGATTGCGCGAATCCGAAATATCAAATTTATCATGAATCTGGAGCATAAATCACGCTGAATTTGACCGATGACATAGGTTATGTTGGCTTTAAGGCCCGCTGTGGTTTATTCGCATAGACTTGCGGGGTCAAATCGCACAATTTCGGTGGCCAGTTAACATCACCTACACGGGAGGTGACCATGCCCTCAAATGCCTCGTATATAATGTCTAATGTCATAATAGACATATCGTCGCCCCAAAGTTATCTTCACGTAAGTCCAAAAAAATTTTTTTTGGTAAATTAAATTTAAAGTTTTAACGATTTATATAAAAAAATTGAGTCGAAAAAGGTTCTTCGATATTTTAGTATTATGTAGTGCTTGAAATTCTACATCGATTAGTGTAAAAATTTCCAAAGTCATGGAGGAAATTTTTCAAGTTATTGGCATTTTTAGCTCCAAAAAAAATTTACAATTTTGTTGTATACGCCACGTTTTACGAAATATTTATTAATTTATGGCACATACGTGAAAATGTACTGATAAAAACTGCACTAATTTTTTTCTCCAAAATTATCTTCATGTATATGAGTTATACTTCCCGTATTCAAAATTAACATATGTATTTAGTAAATTAAATAAACCACCAATCTTTATTTTTGTGGTCGCTGTGGAAATGTTATGGCAAGTTCTAAAGTGTGTTTTTTTGTAAGCCGGATAGAACTATAAATTGTAAAAAATTCACAAAAAAAAAGTAAGTTTTAATCAAAAATAATGTTTATTCAAAAAAAGTTATGATTTCGGGAATATACTACCATGGCTGTTTTTGATGAAGCGCATTATGGACGTCCAATTCTGCACCACTTTGGAATTGAATTGATGGTATGTCACAAATAACACGAACAATGTTGGCCTGCAAGGCGTCAATTGTTGCTGGTTTATCAGCATGTAGTAATCGAAAATGTCAAATCGCTCGTCTTTGAAGGCCAATAGACAGGTCCATTTCAATAAATCGATTGTTGCGGTCTCCGTATGGCACGTAGCGCCTCCTGTTGAAACAACATATCGCCCGGCTAAATGTACTCCATATTTTCAAACAAAAAATCATACGTCATATTTCTGTAACGATCTCCATTGACCGCAATGCAAGCTCCGACTTTATTTCTGAAGAAATAAGATCCGATTATGCCACCAGCATGTAAACCGCACCAATCGGTGAATTTTTCTGGATGTAATGAAGTTTGTAGAGTTTCTAGTGGATTGGTCTTAATCCATATGCGTTTTTTTTATTTATTAACAAACCCGTTTAACCAAAATTGAGCTTCATCGCTAAATGCAATTTTGCGATAAAACAGTCGACAATAAGTTGCGTGAATCAATAACTGATTTTCAAAGTACATTTGGATAATTTGGTAGCGTTGTTCAAGCATCAATATATTTATAATGATTTGTCAGAGTATACTGATCCTAAATGTCAAAAAGTGAGAACAGTGTGACAGTTAATCCTTTCGTAAGTTCTGGCGGGCTTATAGCAAGATTTTATAATATTGAGTATATGATTCTTTGGCGAGACTCCTGTGTGCCACAAAACAGAAATAAAATAGTATCGTCTACCTTCCTCGACATTTTGTTTAAAAGAAGTAACTTGAAAACAATTGTTCAAAAATTTTCACAGCCGCGACATTTTCAAATTTAAGAGATTTACAGTGTACATAGTGCAATAGACTGATTCCTAAAATTAAAATAAGTCATTATCATTTTAGATTCGACAACAAAATCAATGCAAAAAGTTCATTTTAAAAATTATGGAAATTCTTCCGACCGATTTGAATAATTTTAAAAAAGTTCCATTTACCAAAATTAAAGTAATAAAATATAATAAATTCAATTTATTTTCTCTACTCTATAAAACATCTATAAGTGAAGACGAATTTCTATCATCAAGTTTTAAAATACAAGCTAGAAAGGGCCGCTGTCAACTGCCGCTGTCAACTGTCAAAGTTCCCTTTGTATATAAATATCGTCATCGTATTTTATGAAGATCGTCCATATATTGATATATTGATATATTGTACATATTGATAAATTATTGATTTTGTCATTCCGTTTGTAACACATCGGATTATTAGTCTGTTCGCCTATTATGTTGGTGATGGGTATATAAGATTCGGCACAGCCGACTATAACACTCCATCTTGTTGTATTGTTGCTGTTACTTAATTTTGTACAATAAAACCAGGGCTGGCTAAATGGGTGAATGTAGTGACTGTAGTGTGTTTCTGTTTGTTTGAGTGTTTTAAAGAAAAATTAGAACGAGCACAGAAGGAGCAAACTGAAACCCTATCAACAGAATAATTAAGCACTTAATAAAACTTTTCTCGATAATTTTCGTAAATATTTTCAAGTTTTTAGATTGAAAAGTTTTTGCTTGTTTTGTTTATGTTGAAAAACTGTTAATGTTAGTTTTAAAGAATACTAATTTCTTAAGATTCTCTTGTGTTTTTTTTAGTTTTTATTTTTTTGCTCTTGACGAGTTTAAGTGAACTATAAATTTGAATAGAAAGCAATTAAACTAACAAACACATTTTCAATGTAATTTTTTTTCTTAAAATTTTTATTTGCGTTTTATAAACTACTAGTTTATTGGCAAAAGAGCAATTTACCGAATTGGGGGATTCATGGGGATTCTATCATTTTATGGCCTCCACTACTTCTACGCGTTTTAATAACGTTTGTTTTTAAGGAAGAGTAATTAATATGCATTTTCAAAATTCATGGCCGCTGCGGCACAAATATCCGATCATTTAAATTCACTTGCATTATGTAACAATTCCAGAATGTTTTAGAGTAAAACTTTTCATCATATGTTTATTGCAATGATTTTTAAACTCTCTAGAATTGACTGGGTTAGGTAAGGATTATTTGAATGGCAAATAAAATTCATTCACATGTTTCATCACGAATATTTGTACGCAATTTTTAATCAAATAGCAAAGACATTTAAATTTTATTTTACATTTTACATCTGGTTGTAAAAATACTTACAAAGTTGAAAAGGTTTTAATTAAAAAACAAAACAAATTTACAAAATAAATTTTTAATAGAGTGTCATCTTCAAAAATAAACATTTTATTACACTTTCATGTGTAAAAATACAGACAGACTGGCAAATATTCAACCAATTTGTTGGAAAAGAATTAATGAACCTGTAAACATTACTTACACATAGTCATATTAAAATTGTTTGTAATTTTTGTTATAAAAACTTCCAAAAAAAGTTAAATAAAAATGAAATTAATTGGATTTTGTTGTGAATGTTAAAATAAAATCTCAACCGTAAAATAATTACAAAACATGTGCCTCATCAGAAATGAACATCAAAATCAACCCATTCAATTATACATATCTACAAGAACTACACTCATACAAATGCGATTATGTAAAATGTATAATGTTTGTGTATTTGTAGCACTGATAACCATTAGGGTGGTCCCAAAGCCTAACGGTTCTCAGTCCAATATGTTGACCAAATACTGAAAATTTTAAAAAATGAATATAGCAATATATACAAAATCGTTAATTAGCAACTCAAGAAACAATATGAAATTAAATTTTAGATAATAGGCTACGAAATGTCTTAAAAATAAATAATTTTAACAAATTTATGACTAAAAATTAAAATTGCTCGAAATCTGCCAAATTCAAATTGATCCCCACTATAAACTAAAATATTTAAAATTAGCATTTACATATTAAAATCGAAATAATTTTTTTTAAAATTTCGTTTAAACAAAGTTAAAAAATGTAAAATTCTAAATTGTTATATTTTGTAGATATCGATTTTTTGTATTTTATATTACAGCCTGCTTTTATAAAATTGACGAATTCCTAAACGAACGATTCGTCAACAGACGAATGTGTTACAAATTTGGTTTATTATAAATCACCAAAATGTATTTGTTTCAAATGTTGAAAATTACACCGTCCGACAAATAGAGAAAAAATTCGTTAGACACGAACCGGATGATATACGTCAGAAACTATAAATTTAATGGAGAAAAACTATGTTTTCAGTTTTTCATTTCGTGATCCTGTGTCCTTTTTAAGGACTTTAAAGTTTCAAAGAAGTACATTTTTCAAAAAATATTTAAAAATACTCCTGCTATTCCAACAATGACAAACTGTATGACAAATGAACAAGAAGAGTTCTAAAATATTTTGTATTATCTTTATTTTATCCTGTAAGGATCAAACGATGTCAAAAATGTCCTTTAAAATGTTTATCCTTTAATATCCTTTAAGATTGCCAATAAATTCCTTAAAAAAAATAGTGCGTTAAAGACCCAAATATTCTATACTAAATATCAAAATTTCATCCTTTATATACATATAAAAAGGTCAAATTAAAATATAAAAAAATGTATTAGTATACAAAAAAGTTTTATGTTTATAAAAAGTGCATGTTTATAAACTACACCACCATAGTGGTGGAGGTAAAATGGGTTAGGGCTGTTGTTTGCAACATACAAAAATGTTGTCCCAACACCCACTTTGAAGTATACCAATATGCTCAGGATCACTTTCTGAGTTTCAATGTAAACCTTGTAATCAAACTACAGGTCGCAGGTTTAAAGATAATTCGCAAACTTTGGCACAAACCTTTATATTGCCCCAAGGACAAAGACTATTGAATTTCGTTAGAATCAGCCCATTATTTATCCTAGCCCCCATACAATTGGCCTATTTGAAAATAGTTAAGCTCTCATAAATATCTTAAATATAAACATATTCAAACCAAATTCAGCACAATTAAGTTTTATGTAAGCCGAACTCTCACGATCAAATTTCGTGACGATGGGTCAACAATATTCCATAGCTCCCATATAAGCAATATTCTCGAAAATGTCATTAATATACATAAATCTCTGAAATATGTCAGTATCCAAACAAAATTCAACACAAATATGTTTCATATAATTGCAATTCATCCCACCAAATTTTGTGCCGATTGGTCCATAATTAGTCATAGCTCCCATATAAGGCCCACTACCGAAAATGTGTGTATTCAAATAAGATTCAACACAAATAAGTTTCATATCAAAAGAAAGCTCTTTATAATCATATACCCGGTGTAGGGTATCATATTGCCTGACTATACCATTTTACTTGTTTATTAAAAAGTCTTCTTCGTTGCTTTTCACAACGCACTTTGTTATATTTTTTTCGACTGAAATATTAAAATAAAATATCAAAAATCAAATAATTCAAATTGAAAATATTTTTTAACCCTTAAGTAGTTAAGATAGAAGGATGAAATTTTGGCATGTGGTATTCTATATTTGGATCTTTATCTCACTATTTTTTAAAAAAAAAATATTGGAAATCTAAAAGGATATTCAAGGATAAAAATTTTAAAGGACATTTTTTTCAGTTTTTCTCCATTTAATTTATTGTTTCAGACATATATCATCCGGTTCGTGTCTAATATTGAGTGTCGTACGGTGTTATATTTTGAAAATTATAAAATTCTTTTAATAAAGTTAAAAATAAAATTGCTTTCGTTTCGTTTTCGTAAGTCCCCATCCATACTGTGAAACATTTGCTGCAAAACATTTGAGTTTGTTGATGAAAGGGGAAAGAGGAATGGAAAAGGGTACTTTGTTTCATGTACATGAAGTTTTTGTTGAGTATGTCATCCACATTTATTCGTTCATATTCCTTATGTACAGAAATGTCAAAAACTGAAAAGCAAACTCTTCACCGTGTGGACACGAATGCAGTTTCAAAAGAGAATTTAAAAATGTTTTGCAGCAAATGTTTCACAGTGTGGACCGGGACTAACGAATTCAACGAACTAAAAGTTTTATTTATGGGGTTAAGAAACCAAAACTTATTTTTTATTGGATTTTGTTATTTTTTTTTTTAGAAAAATTAGCAATTTTATCCAAAACTCAAAACTTGAGCAATTTTTAAACGTTATCATATTTTGCTCCAATTTTCAGCATTTGGTTGCCAGCTAACAGAGAACCAATTTATTGAGAACTGGAAATTGAAAAAGTTCAATATAAGGACCACCCTAATATACATACACCACACTCTTTTGGAGTGAATTGATGTTGCAGTCAGAACCCTTAGCAATACGTACATAGCAGGAATGTAATTGAGTACTACTGTATTTTTTTTGACAATTTAAATTACAAAAATACACTGGCCCACAAATTATTAAACCGGCATACTAGAAACAGAAACATTTCTTTTCAGAACTCAAATGAGATTTTTTATACAGTGCTCATGTAGTTTCAGTCAGACTTTTTATGGTAAATTTTATAGTTTTAAATTTTATTAAATAAGGAAAAAATTCTCAAAAAATTCAAAATGTAATTTGTTAGAATTATTTGGTTTGACTTTTAACACCATGGACAAAAGGACAATAAATGAAACACAAACCATCCCAATGTTTCGTACCATTTCCAATGATGTTGGTACAATTTAATAATATTTCTCATCCCTGGTACTAAATCACAAAAATAAAAAACATTCACATGTTAAAGCTTTAATAATTACACATTTTATAATTGAGGATGTTTTGTGTTGTTGCTGTTTTATTTTTACGATTTAATACAACAAATACGGGTAAAAACAGCAAAAACAAAATAAATAATAACACTCTTATGGTAAATAAAACAAAAAATAAGTGAAATAATTTGGAAATGTATTCATTTACACTTGTTGTTAAAAACACACACTTGCAAACAAACTCACTCACACTCTTACAATATATATACTTATGTATATTCATCCTTATCACCAGTAAACATAGAATAAAATCGACAAAAAAAATATATTTATACATATTAAAAGGGTTAAAACAACAGCATTGCTGTAATAACTCAAATTCTGGTATGAAATTTTTAATTAAGACTAAAGACAAATAATCTACTCACCCACACACAACCACCATTCCATTAACTACCACAACAAAACAACAAGCGGGAGGCGGTAAAGAAGTCCTAGAAATAAATTTTAAAAAAATGTACAAACATTCATTCATATAACCTACCTTCATATCGTTCATTTGCAACAAGAGGGTCATAACTCAAAATTTGCGTTTTTTTACAATTTTCTTTGATTTCGTTTGAGAGTTGTTGAGAGTTCGTTCGGTGTTGTCACAAAAGTCAAACCAATATTATATATTTTTGGGCGGATTTTGATGAAACTTAAGAAAATTATGAAATGAAGTCTAGTATTTACAATAACAGCACAAAAATGAAAATTTGACCCTTAATATCACTTGGGGTTAAAATGAACCTTAACTTTTAAAATCACGAAAAGCACAGTCATTTTGACCTCAAGTACTCTTAAGGGTTAATTTCCATTTTTGTGCTGTTATTGTAAATACTAGACTCAACCGTTCATAGCATGTGATGTTTCGTGCTGGAGTTCGGAGACGAAGTATGGTTGTATCATTATTTGATGTTTCGGTAAAAATTTGGTTTAAGATGAGTAGCTTTTTGAGCTTTAGCATCCGATCCTGGAACAACAGCCATGCTGGCACAAAAAAATTAATATTAATATTTTCTACAACATGTGAGTTGCCACAATAATCCATGATTTTTCGTTGTCACCTTAGTGCATACAAATATCTACTATCAATACTTTTAAGTATTATTCGAATTAAAAAAGATTAACTGAAATATTTCGAAATATCTTGAATGTAGGACTCCATATGTAACTCTAATGGTCATAAAAGAGCACAGCGCAAATTCTTAATCTTTAATTTATCTATAAAAAAGACTTAAAACATAGAAAACATTGTCACATTACTTAATTCATTTGAAAAATCCTTTTAAAATATCTGCAAATAAACGTATGTGTAATAATTTTAAACAGGATACGTTTTCCCATATTTATAACAATGAGTTGTAGTTCATTGAAAAGTTTACAAAAACCGACCATAAATTTTTCATTATGTTCTTTCTGTTTTATGTTAAAAATTCATTCATCCTTTCACAGGGAATCTAAACAATACTTTTGTAATGAAAATTCACACACACACAGGTGCATATACAAGTACAAACATAATAACGTAAAACAGTTACTAAACATTTAACTCTTTTTTTTTGGTTCTTTTGTTTGGTATTCAGCCGTTTTGTAGGGAGTGAAAATTTTACGATTATCAATTAACATTTCAAATTTTTCCCCAGAGTTTAGAAAAAGGCAACACTTGTCTGTGTACATATGAATTTAGAGGTGGGTAAGAAGAGTGTTCTTTTGAAAAGTATTTTATACACATGGCAGTTATAAAAACTCATAAAAAGAATTTGATTTAGATTTCAAGAACTACAGACTGGGCTGACTTGACTGCCTTTACCACCAAATGCCAAACAAACAAATACTTTCAGTGAAATAGAGCAGCAAAAAGGTCGCCTGTCGCGTTTTTGCCATAAATTCCAGCTGATCCTTAAAGCCATTCATAATAAAATTGTTAGAATTTTCGTTGTTCCTTCTCCCATTAAATTACGACTTTTCGTTTATTTTTAATGTGTTTGGATGTGTGTATATGTTTTTGCATTTGAATGTGTGTTTGCCAGTTTTTCATTTAGAAAATTTATTTTATTCCTTCAAGTTATTTTCCCTTTTTTTTGTAGATTTGTTTTTCTCTTTTCTGTTTTTTTTCGGGTGAAATGAATATTAAACATCATAAAAAATAACAAGGAAAATTACTTCATTTAAATTATGAGCTTACTCTGCTCTAATGCATTGAATGTTAAGAATATCGCTCAAGTTGTTCGTGTTTGTTTTGTTTTCTCGGAAAAAAGAACTTTTCGTAATTAAGCACAGAAAGACTGGCAGCATCAGAGGCAGCAGCCGTTGTAAATAGCTGTATTGTTTAATAGTCATTCATTCTGCATTTCTATTCATTTCTTAACCCACTCACTCACTTGTTGTTTACTAGTCGGTCTGTTTATTTATTTACTTTTCTAGACACCCGAATAGTGCTGCCAGAGTAGAATGTTCAACTACAGAAGTCTTAAATTATATTTTTAAAATTTTTAAATAGAGTTGGAACGATTGTGCTGAGATTAGAGACATATTCTTATTTAAAAAAAATTCACTTTCCAACGTCGCACAGTGGTATGAGAATAAAAAAGGATGGAAATAAATCTGTAACTTCTAAACCCTTACGCCGATTTGAATGAAATTTCATATGCGCAAAGAGGTAGTGTAGTCGAATTTAAGTTTTGAATTTGTCCTACTTTGGGAACCCCTGGTAATGATTACATTTTGGTAATAAGTACACTAGAGTGTCCCTTAGAATTAAATTTTATGAAATGTTGAAAGGTTACCCCTTGAGAACTTTCGTAATGACCTAAAATACCACCAAAAAAAATTTTAGCTTGTCCGTGCCGAATTTCGATTTAGTTTTGAGGTGCATTTACAAGGGGAAAAATGCATTTTTTTCAGTTTTTTTTTAAATTTTTGACATAAAATAATTACTTTTGCAATTTAATTTAAAAGAATCGAAATGTGTACGTAATTGTCCTTCTAATAAGATATAAAAGACAAAAATTGGTTAAAAAATATTAAAGTTATTAAAAAATCTCCAGGCCATTAACGTGTCTCAGGCCAATAGAACAAGAAATGTAGGAACAAAATTAACATATGAGAAATATTAAAACAAAAGTATATGAGTTTTTATCTTCATAGGATACAGTTAACCTATTCGCAGGTATAACCAAAAAAATATTCAAAACTCTATTTTAAAATTTTTAAAAATTTTGTTAAACAAATTTTAGAATTTTTTGATTTATTGACAACATAATAGGGAATAAAAATGTGAAAAAGTATATTAGTGTTTTTCCGTACCTGTGATTTAAATTTTGCGATTTTCGAGAGATTGCGAAATATTATATATTTTTGGGTTGATTTTGATGGAACTTAAGAAAAATATAACATGAAGTCTAGTATTTACAATAACAGCACAAAAATGGAAATTAACCCTTAATAGCACTTGGGGTCCAAATGACTGTGTTTTTTGTGATTTTAAAAGTTTTAGGGCCATTTGGACCCCAAGTGCTATTAAGGGTTAATTTCCATTTTTGTGCTGTTATTGTAAATACTAGACTACATTTGCAGAAATTATCAAAAAATTACCGATGATTAAAATACATCCTGATTTCAAAGTCAAGAATAACATGAAAAATGTTCCTTACAATGTTGTAAAAATCGGTTATTATTAGAAACCAAGCCGGAAATTACCTATTATCATTTCTATTGTAGCAAGGACTGGAAAAAGATATGGAAATATTTGAGTAGGTAAGATGCAAACTCGTTCGTTACAAAAATTAAAAAAAAATTAGATAATTATTGATTCTGTCAAGAATGGAGTAACATCTAAGAATTTGAAACATTCGACTAATTTGGTCCATTTAATCAGCCGCTACAAGTTTTTCGTGTTTTTCTAAAATTCGGTTTATGTGTAACGAGCGAGCGAGCATTTCACCTACTCATTTATATATCGTCACCTTAAATGGAAACTACATACAAATTCGAAATCCATTTTTGATTGATTACACTATGCGACAAATAGTAGGGTCAGAGATCGGCGGGGGTTCTGCTTACCAGGAAATATTAGATCGGTTAAAAACAAGTTATAAGTGTCCCGGCGTTTCACTGGGACAGGTGTAGGAATCGAGATATATCGATTTAAAATTAGTATGTATCGTATAGGAAAAATTTTATTTTTTTTTTTTTGCCTTTTTCATGCATTTTGACCATCTAAATATCCGAACATCGCAAAGTTATGTTCAGTAAAGTTATTTAGCTCAACGCCGGCTACAACATAGTCAGAAACGAGGTATTTTTGTTTCAGTTTTTTATAATTTTTTTCCTTAGATATCTTATCAATTTAAATCAATTGAAATCATCTAATATAATCATAAATCTATTATATTTGATCTTAATGATATATTTGCAGTAAATATTCTACATGTGTTACATGATAGCTTAGGTTTAAAACTGTTTCTGCGAGGTAGCTGTGTCATTGTTTTTGACTCACTTTTATATAGAGACAATATGTCCAATTAACTTTAGGATAGCTCAATATTGCATGTGGCAACTCTAAAATCGAAACAATACCAAGCTACTGGCCAACCAGTCATCCTGGCATTTAGTAGGTTAGAAAAGTAATATTAGGCACAGCTCTCATTTTACCCTTAATTTTTCTCATCATTTACTTGGTGTTGCAGTTATGAAGTCCTTCGTTTAGCTGTAGTATGCTGGCTCGCATTTAAGTCTGGAAGTAAACAGAAGGAAAAAGGTAGATTTTGATTACATATTTTAGAAAATCTTACGTTTGTTTCGTTATTTTCTTTTTTGTCCAAATTGAAAAGAATTTATGATGGTTATACTTGTAATTATGTTGAGTTGATTTTCTAGACTTCATTTATTACATCTGTGCTTTTCAGTTACTGAAAATTTGTAACACCAACCATAAAGCACTTTGCATATGCATGAATACATTAATTTCTCTTACAAAATACATATACATTTTGCATGATTGGGATTGAAATTAGTAAAATCAAAAAAGGGTCCATTACACCCCCATGCATTAAAAAACTGTTGGAAAAGTTAAATAAAAACATAATTATCAAGCAAATAAAGTTAAATGAATTCAAATAAAAAATTGATTTGCAGCTGATTCAAGCAAATTTGGATATTGATCAGAAATTATTACTTAGAAAATGAAACATCATTAAACTGAAATGTTTAAAATTGAAAATAGTTAAAACAGAAACCAAGTAATTTTCTATTATTTAATAGACAAATACATAAAATAATATACCTATGTACATTACAGCGACTCACTAGGAATGAAGAATAAAAAAGTGATTTTTTTAACCTCGTGGGGACATTTGTAAGAGGGCTAAGTGAAATCATGAACAAATATTGACCATTTTCAATACCAATCAAACCTTATCAATAGCGAGTATTTGTGAAAAATTCAGCCAGGCTCCTTTCGTTTGGCCTCTATCGTGTTTTCACAATGGATCTGCGACAAATATTTTGATGTTTTACAATGGGACTGACAAAGTCAATCTTTTTTGATGGTGGGTATAAAAACTAAAAGGAGTTTAAATTTGTCAAAATTTTATTGAAATTTTGTATTATTGTAAAAAAAACTAAAATGTTCTTATAATTTTGAAGCATTGACAAATATATTTAAAAAGAAATTGCAATAATAACAACAACTAAATTAAAAAACAAGTAAGAAAGTATGGTCGGTCAAGCCCGACTACATAATACCCTACACCAAGTAAATGCGTAAAAATATTTTTCTTTTAAAATATCATTAATTTATATTCGTGAGTGATTTTCGGAAGTGGACCTTATATGGGAGCTATGACCAATTATGGACCGATCACCATAAAATGTGGTCGTGTGATTTATGTCTATATGAAAGTTATTTATGTTGAATTTGTGTATATACCAACATTTTTAAGTGATTTAAGCACGTTAAAGTGATTTTCGAAAGCGGGTCTATATGGGAGCTATGACTAATTAAGGACCGATCGTAACAAAATTTGGTGACATGAATTTTGTATATATAAAACTTATTTGGAGCGAATTTTGTGTAGATACATGTATAAATTAAACATTTATGACCAATAAAGTCCAATTTCGAGAGGACATTTGTATGGGGGCTATGTGAAATAATGGACCGATTTCAGCCAGTTTCAATAGGCTTCGTCCTTGGGCCGAAAAAATTATATGTACCAAATTTTATCGAAATATCTTCAAAATTGCGACCTGTACTCTGCGAACAAGGTTTACATGGACAGCCAGCCAGACGGACGGGCATCGTTTAATCGACTCAGTCGATCGGTATACTTTAAGGTGTTAACAATTTTGTTTTTCTCATCGACAGCCGGAATCTTTTGAAATATTCATTATCCTCCATGTCTGCCAGGTAGTTAGGCATGGCATGATAAAATTTTTCAGCATTCACTTGGAACTCATGTTCTTCGTGTTCATCGTCCATCAAATTAATGTTAATTCCTCTATTAAACTTTTTTTTTATAAAATCTATTTAATTTCGTTTACAAAAACACAAACACATACAAACTATGAAAAGCAGTCAGCTGATTGAATTTATCTGTACGATAAATAAATAATTGACAGATGAGGTCGGGTTAGCTTTGCGACATAATAGAAGCAAATGAGACATTGAGAAAACCAAATTTCTTTAATCTGCAGTTTTTCGTTGGGAAAAAAGATAATCACCTAATGAGAAAACGGCCCTAAGTAAATGAGCAAAATAATTATACCCTACACCACCATAACGCCCAAACACCCACCTTAAAGTATACCGATCGATTTAGAATCACTTTCTGAGTCGATTAAACGATGTCCGTCCGTCCGTCTAGTCGGCTGGCTGTCCATGTAAACTTTGTGCGCTTTGTGATCGGTCCATAATTAGTCAAGAATTCGTCCTTGGGAAACATTTTATATAACAAATTTTATAGAAATATCTTCAAAATAGCGACCTGTACTTTGTGCATAAGGTTTACATGGCCAACCAGACGAACATCGACTAATCGACTCAGAAAGTGATTTTGAGTCGATTTAAGGTGGGTGTTTTACCATAAACGCATTATACCCACCCCAGTATGGTGGTGTAAGGTCTAAAAAAAGTAATTGGAATGATGAATATTTCCACCAAAGACACCTTAGAGAGTGCAATGATTAATAAGTAATTTAAATGTTCTTATAAATATAGAACATATGGGAGAAACCATATCAAAACGGACAGAAAACTGCTATTTATGGATTTGACATCTTCTATTTTAATGAATTTTATAATACATATTACGGTTTAATGGGTTCCTCAAATCTATGACTATTTCATCGGAGAACCTATCCATTTTGAAAAATTTGAAAAATTGTCTAAAATTATATACACATAATTGCCCATAACTTTGAAGCTACTCAGAGTCCAACATAATTTTTCATTCCATTTTAAAGGCAAAGATATTGTCCTTAAAATGTTGTGAATAAAATTGTTTACTTCCAATAGGTTAAAGGCCATTTTTCACAGAATATACTTCCATGTAAAAAATATCAAAGATCGCGGAGTTAAAAATTCAAAAAGAAAATGGTATGAGGACACCTAACCTCCCTACTATATTCGTGAACCCATCGATGAAGACTCGATGAGTTCAGGAATTATAAATAAAAACGTTATTAAAAGGACGTTTTTTCATATAAATTCATATACAAATTTAAGCAAATAGAAAACAGAACACAGTAGAATCAATTTCAATTTATTTATTTTTCTTTATAACTCCTGATCTAATCGAGTCTCCATCGAAATTTTTTTTCACGAATATAGTAGAGAGTTTAGGTGAACTCATACCATTTTCTTTTTGAATTTTCAACACCGCGATCTTTGATATTTTATACTCTGAAAATTGACCTTTAACCTTTTTGAAATAAACAATTTTATTCACACCATTTTAAGGAAAACATCTTTGCCTTTAAAATGGAATCAAAAATTATGTTGAACTTTGGGTAGCTTCGAAGTTATGGGCAATTATGTGTATATAATTTGAGAAATTTTTAAAAATTTTTTAATTTTCAAATCGCGATATTTTTACATCGGAATGAGTTTCCAAAAGTCACTGATATAATAAACATATTGGATATATTATGTATGTGGTAAATTTCATTAAAATCGGAGATGGTAAATCCGACTGCTGGTCGCTTTGACATGGATCTTCCCATATCTTACATACATATATAAATACTATATTTCTATATTAAATGTATTCTGAATAATTATTTCCGATTCAATTGATTTGATAAATGACATCTAGACACCAGTAATTATAAATTTATCAACTCCACTGACCAATACTATTTTTTATAGCAGAACTAAATTTCCAACCATTTAATTTAAATAACAAACTGCTTATCTGACTAATTTTCATATAAATAAGTCATTAGGTTGTTAATTGCTATAAACTATATTACCATATTTACATATTTTTATCACAATCTAATTTAGCACTGTTACGTGTAGATAACTACTCATAAATAGGTTTTGAATAGCTAAATATATATGTAAATACACAGACACATTCTGGCTCTAAAAATAGTTTTTACAGCTATTTATTAATATTAATACAAATTTAAGTTCAAATGCCAATTTCCCATTTCCACTGAGGCAGACTATATTTAGCAGCTGTAGTTTTAAAGGTCAAGTAGCCAATAGAACAAACAATCGTTTACTACTAACAGACATTTTTATAATTTAATAAAAGCAACGAATATTGCGTGTTCTTGTCAAAGAATTCAAATTTAAAGAAAATATTTAAAGCAAAATAGAGAAAAACTGCTGATAAAAATTAGAACCCACGATGAAAACTTGTTTCTTGTTAGTTACAGTTGTTACACCCCTAAACTAGAAAGAAAATGGAAAATTATTGTAAACTAAACAAGTATATGCATGTCATGGCGGTTATGTAAATTTTCCTAAAATTATTATTCAATATTGTTTTCTTTGCCTTTGTGTAATATTTTTACAAATATTTTGCATATCAATACAACATACATACACACATATAAATATGTCAGTTTATAAAAATGTGTGTCTGCGTTGACTGGACATTTCTGTATAATGTACCTGTATTATATTATGTATACCTAATAAAACCTACTGTCAGTCATTGTGTTACTAAATATTTATCTTTTTGAAAAAATAGAAAAATATTTTCTTAATTATAAACACTCACGCACTTCAAGTGAATTTTCAAATACACTGTTAGAAAACTGTTCACATAACATATTATAAATATGTATTGTATGTATTTTACAAGTATAAGCCATTGTTCCCACCTGTCAGGCCCTCGTTACTCATATGACTAATGACATTTTCTTTTTTGCGATTTGAATCAATTCTGCGAAAAAATATCACCATAAAAATAAAAATATACATATCTTCATGAAGATAATCAGCGTTTTGGATTATTTTGTTACAGCAGTGCAATGTTGTAACTTGTATTTACACTATAATAAACTGGTGTACCAGTTCCAGCAATCTTTAGGTATGCATGATACAGATTTTTTCAGTCTCTAGGTTATGTTCGAAATCAGGGCACACTATTTGAACTTCGGGTTTCCCTATAGACGTCCAAACCTGTTACTATATTTTGCCTCCACAGAGAAAACAGATTCGTGATAGCAACCGAATTTGTTGCCAATCGAATGATTCGGTTGCACACATAGAATTTTTCAGTTCTAACAATAGAAAGTCAGTTGATAAAGAAGAATTTCGGTTGAGGCAACCAAACTTTAGTTACTCCTTCCAAAATATTGTAGCCACAACTGTAAAATTCGGTCACTAAGACAGAATCATTCGATTGGCAACAAATTCGGTTGCTATCACGAATCTGTTTTCTCTGTGTCTATATCGAATATTCTTGAGATTTGTCCTAACAGATAAATTGGTTATAAATTGAAGCTCCAACACATCGCACTGGAATTTTTCCTAAGGTCACATCCTAATAAATATGAATTCGATGTTTTTTTAATTCGGATCACTACAACATTTCCGCCTCCATTTCGCTCTCCGAATTTTATCTTAGAAAAGCATTTCGAGCTAAAATTCATTCTTTAAAATAATAACACTGTCCAACAAATTGACACTTTTTGATTGGAACAGAATAGCGACCCTTTAATTTTGAAAGGGCGGCCATTTTTACATGTTCCAACTTTTGATACATGTAACTTTTTATAGTAACGAGACAATGCTTACAAGTTGTCTTGATTTTATTAAAAATTTTATAGCAAACTATAGCAACTTTCAAATGTATGCATGTCTTTTGTAGATCACCTTAAGGACTATTATTATTTTAAATTTCAGCTCATTCGAATCATACTTGGATTTTTGATGGCGTGTAATTTTGATAATTAAGCGTGAAACGCTTTATTTACAACTTTTGTATCTTTGGTGACCCCCACTAAAATTTTCCGGCAAAAAGTTTCGTTGAATATTTTAATCCTTAAATGTCCTTTTTGAAAGGACTTTTTTGATTTTCTCGAAAAAATGGTTTAATTGACCCCTAAAGAGAGGAGATAGAGGTTTAAAATCTTCCACAAAAATGATCCCCATAAAATTCCATAATATAACTCTGACAATAAGAATTCTCTCAGATATTAACTAACAACATTTTTTCCAGTTAGTATAATGCTACCTTCAGACCAGCTGGACCATTAGTTTATTCTACAAAAGTTATCTACTCAACATGCCCTCTCAGAATTATAGAATCGCTATTCTGTTCCAAAAATGCTGTTGGACAGTGTAATTAATAATGTTAGTTACTCAATTCGTACTCTTTTAAATGATGGTCAATCATTCACAGACCAAGGTCAGCATTAACAACCGGTTTGGCAGAATTGTTTATAAATAATTTGAACTTAGTGGAAGCCTGTGCTCGAAATAGTGGCTCCAACATAAATAAGTCTCATTGGTAGTGAAGCATTGTTCTTTGACTTTGTAAATTCCTAAATGTTAGAAGGTTGCAAATGTATACATTATAATACGTATTCCAAAAGGCGACAATAAGAGAACATTCATTTGTGATTGAATGGACAGTGGATCGTACAAAACACTACAGGAAAAATCGTTCTTTTGCCATACCGTCCGTATATGGAATAAACTTCCAGCATACACCATTCATACCACTTTCAATATAGGAAAATGCAAATCAGATGTCCACAATCACAATTACTTCTACTCTCCCCCCCATTAAATATTTTCCTAGTTCCTACAAATATATATATTATTGATCCTTATGATATTCTAAGTCGATTAATCTAGCCACCATAATAAATATCTTCATCAGGTTAATTCAAATATATCGAAATATCTGTACCGAATTTTTTGCAGATTGGCATATAAGAACCAATTCCGGAAAAATATTACTCTTCATAAATAGCTAAATCATATTGATATAAAACCAATGCTATACCAGATCTGTAATTTGTATCCAGTAATCATACATACTACTGGATTTTGTGAATAAACGAAAGTTAGATTTTTACCAATCATCCTGAAAAAATTTTAGGTAAATCGGTTGAGGTTAAGCCGCAAGATCTCTAAAAGTTTGAGATGCATTTACAAGGGAATAAAATTAAATTTTTTAATTTTTTGTAAAAATTTTGCCATTTAATTTAAAAGAATAGAAATGTGTACGTAATTGTCGTCCTAATGAGACATACAAAATAGAAATTGGTCAAACAATTTTAAAGTTATAAGAAATTCGCCAGGCCATTAACGTGTCTCAGGCCACTACAATAAGAAATGTGCGAACAAAGGGTGAATTCCAAAACGTCTGTATGCAATGCAGTCATATCTTTATGAAGACAAAGAAAGCAAACAAGCATACTGCCTGTTTTTACTTTTTCTGTCTGTTGAAATCAATTTTCTGAAGACCCCAGATATCTTCCGTATCCAAATCTTCAATAATTCTGTCAGACATGCTTTCTATTTAAAATCAGCAAAATCGGTCCACAAATGGCTGAGCTATGAGGGAAAAAACCAGGACAACCTCGATTTTTGACCTAATTTTGACCTATATCTAAGACATTAATATAGACAATATGGATATCTAATGATAGATATTTATTCAAAGACCTTTGCGACGACGTTTATAAGACCATAGTTAGTTGAACATACAAGGGGTCAAAATCGGAAAAAATATTTTTTAACCCGAATTTTTTTCACCAAAAAAAAAAAAATTAAAAAACAAACATTTTTTTTATAGTCATATTATTTAACGTATGGAGCTGACGAAAAACATCGTTCATAGCAACGCGAATTTATTAATAAACTTGTGTATGTCTGAGAATGCAATGGCTCCGTTTAGATTTAATGTGAGATTAGTATTATAAGTATGCTGAAATTTAGCTTTCTAGGTATTTTGGGAGCTTCAAAATTCTTCCTAAAATATATAAAATCTCATAACTTCCCGGGATTTTTTTCACAGATCCCGGGATTTGGGAAATTCCGGGATTAGCATCCCTAATAGATACGTATGCATGTGTGTATTTATATTAAATTTTATGAAATAATCTCAACATTTTATTTACATCAATACTTCAAAAGCTATTTTCATTATACATATGTACATATTAATGATTTTGTTAATCATAAAATCCAAATAGACTTTACATTTCAATAATATAATGTTTGAAAGTTTAGAACAGAAAAACAAGACAAAAGCGGCAAAACAAAATAAATGTTAGTAAAACCAACAAAACCGTTTACTAATGAGGTTAGTGAAATGGATTAAAAATTTTCTACGAAATTTTGTACGCACTGTTGAGTTTCAATAAAGATTCATTTAGAATAGAACCGAACATAGCCGTATACCCAAGAGGATTTGATAAATAAATTAGAAAACAAAAATTAACAATTTCAGAAAATATATACACTTGTTATATGTATAGGAGTGAAGTATCTATGTACGAAGTGATGATTGTGGTAGTAATATTGAATGTGACTATGAATATTTGAACAAATATTAACATTTAATTAGAGAAAGTTCCTTTAGCATAATTGTATGTATTTTCAATTTCCGTTTTTAATGTCACGCCAAAACATTGACCAGGACAGACCGCATTTTTAAATATCTTGGAAAATTAACTGAAAGTGAATTGATGTGTGTCCATATAAAAAGGAAGTAATTTGAAAATAAATTACCCCTCCTATCTCTTTAAAAATTTCAATAGACAATTTCCATAAGCAAGCATCAATAAACTGTATGAATTTGAAATTATGTACAAAAAATAAAATGCAAAAATGAAAATCAAATCACAAAATTGTAATAAAATGTTGTCCCCTTTTTTGGCAACTTTATTTTGTCATAAAAGGGGTTTGAAAAACATTAACCACACTTAGTCTACGATAACCATTAACTGCAGTATTTCGTTTTTTCCATTTAAATTATATTTATATAAATAAAAAATTACTAAATTTTTTTAGTTTCTCGAACAAAAAGTTAAAATACAGAACGTTGAAAGCTAATGGAATAAAATTGTATCAAAAGTACCAAAGGACTCGTTTGGAATATTAATGTATTAGAATTTTCATTTTTCTTTTTTGTTTGTGAAAAAGACCCTTTAACTCTCTTTCTCCCATAAATTCATACTTGTCATATTCCTAGCTAGATGTGGTACTCGCACACTGAAGCCAAGGAAGGGTTGATATTGTTTAACTTGCCAACTGTAACAACCGAAACAAAATCAAAACGTGACACATTTCTAAAAATTCTTTTTTTTTTGGTTAAGTTTTTTTTGCATTTTGGTTTGATTTGTGTGGTAAACTAAATTGTTAGAAAATTATTCCAGTCATGTTTCAGTTGTGTGTCAAAAAATGGAGGTCGTTTGTTGATTTGTCAAATGTTATACTCATTCACATCTAAATATTTTCTGCAATGCAAACTTTTTTTTGAAAAGTCATAAATGTATGGTTGGGCTGGCCAGATTTAAATATGTATGTTTGATTTAAGAGTTATTTTTTGAAAGAATATGTTCATCTTTAATAGAAACATTTAAGTTTAATGTAAGTTTACAAAATATTTTTTTATGAATCCCTTTTAAGAGTGTTTGTACGAGTTTAAAAGGCTGATGCCTGGCGGTTCCAGAACCCACACTATGTTATCCAGATTAAAGATTACTAGATACTTGATTTTATTGGCGAAAACCTTAGGACTTGAAGATTGATATTTTAGTAAAATTAAATAATTTTATAAATTTCTGGGACGTCATTCATATTAAAAACTAAAAAAATTATAATATGGTGATTTTCCACGAAGAAAAATATAAAATTTGAATTGATGTAAAATTTTAACGGTTAAAGATATCATAACAAACTTTGGAACCACTATATAATCAAACGCCCTTAAATCATTGGCATTAGAATTTTTAGTACCGAAATTTCTAAAACGGGGAAAATGTATTCCAAAAACTGAGTTTATTTTAGAAAAGTGCCTACAGTGACGTTATTTACCATGTGATAGTAAAAAAGCTTTGCAATTTTTTTTAGGAAACATAGACAGTTATACAAATATGGAGCTCTTTCGTGGATCAGTGCTTTGCCTTTTTTAGAATTTTTTACCCAAACCGAAATTTTTTTTAAAATTTGGCCAAATTTGAATATGCATTGTGGGGACTTAAGGGAGCCAAATTTTACTTTACACGCTTTTGAATTAAGTTCACTTACCGGATCATATAAAACTTGTATATAGTCCCGAAGAAAATGTTTTTCTACAAAAGAAAAAAATATATGGCCTTTTTTAGGATAAAACGTAAAAAATACGGCCCTTTTTACATTTTTGAAAGTTTTTATATTGCTGATATTTTAAAAGTAAATTTGGACCATCCATAGGCCCTCCCTATCTAAAAAACCGTAAAAAGACCGAGCAAAATTAAAAAAAAAAAAAATAAATCAATAAACCTAAATATCTCTTCAATAGAATAGATCTTCTGAAGGACTATTTATATTTTAACTTTCAGCTTATTCGAATCATAAATGGATTTTTGGCGATTTTTTAAAAAAATTTGGTACCCGAGGTGACCAACTTTGGGGGACACGCACTGGCTCCCATTAGCGCCAGAAAGCTGAACAAACGCAATTCAACTCGAAAACACCTCAGCCCCAATAGTTCCCGAGATATCGAATTATTTCCAAAAAAAAAAATAGTTTCTAAACCACTGTGCGACGTTTACACGGTCAGACGGACGGACATCGCTTAATCGACTCAGAAAGTTATTCTGCGATTGACATACTTTATATGTGATTCCCAAATTTATTGATGAAAAACATGGTTTTCTTAAATTTTTGTAATAAAAAAAAATTCGACTTTTCGGCGTTTTTCATTGAGATAGAGACTTTTTGACTCTTTCCAACCAAAAGTGTTCGACATTTAATTAGCAAAAAGTCAATATATGAGGAGTCGCAGAACAAAATGTACTTTTTTGCTCCTTTAAAATTTTTGGGAAATTGAGTTTTATATATTTCGTTCCTTTAAAAAACTGCATGAACCTGAAAATGGTAACAAGTTTCTTACTTAGCAATATATAATTCTAATTGCCACAAATCAACACAAGAACATTTTGTTAAAAAATAAAGTATATAAAGTAAGTTTTGCTAAAAACAAAATTAAAAAGTACGTTTTTTATGCGTTTTTTTAAACGATAATATTATTTTATTTTAAATTAATGTGTTTAATCCTAATCTATATGGGGGATTTCATATCAAGTGAACCAATTTTTAAAATCGATGTCTTCCGATCGGGATGAAATTTGCACCAAGGTTAGACCTATTGGATAGTAATTCAGTACAATTTTTCAACTAGATCGGTCAAGAACACTCTGAGTTAAAGGGGACAATTTGGCCAATCATGTGTTTTTTCTTATCCATGTAACTTATTACCTATTGTTCTTAGCAAAATGTGTCCCAAATAGTATAGATAGCTATTTCTTCAATATTTCAAAAAAAATATTTAAAATAAAAAATTTTTAATATTTTTTTTCCGAAATCAAAAACTTTTTTGACTTTTTTCAAAATGTAGACCTTTTTGGTCGCTTAGTGGGATGCGAGTTCGATATCTATCAAAATAAATGCAAAATCAAAAACATTTTTTTTCAAAATGGGACCTTTTTTTATTTATTTATTTTTTTTTTGCTCAAACGAAAGCTTAGGTCTTTTCCATGAAGACGTTTTTAGTCGCTTAGTGGGATGCGAGTGGGATATCTATCAAAATAAATATTTTGTAACACAAAATTTTTTCCAAAATGGGCCCTTTTTTTAAAATTTTTTTCGCTCAAAATAAAGCTTAGGTCTATTCCTTTAAGATGGTTTTAGTCGATTAGTGGGATGTGAGTGGGATATATATCAAAATAAATGTTTTGTAAATAAAGATATACAATTTTTGATTTTATTGGCAAAATCAAAAACTTTTTGACTTTTTTTTTCTAAAATGTGTCCATTTTTTATATATCATTTTTGCTGAAAAGAAAGCCTAGGTCTATTCATTTATGAGCTTTTTGGTCTAGTAGTGCGATTCGAGTGGGATATATATCATAATAAATGTCTTCTAACTCAAGACATACAATTTTTGATGTTCGGAAGACATAAATTTCAAAAATTGGTTCATTTGACATGAAATCCCCCATATACATACATATATAAACAAATACACATTGAAATTAAATATATTTTTGTCGTTTTAAATTAGTGGTGTACGTTTTCTTAAGCAATCATTTTTTTAGAACCCATTTATTTAGTAAACAAAAAATCTGCTATTTTAATTGTTTCTAGAAGATTTCAAACCAAATATGTATTATAAAAACAATTAAGAAAGTATGGTCGGTCAAGCCTACCCTACACTAAGTAAATAAATAATAAATATTTTTCTTTTAAAATATCAATAATTTATATTCCTGAGTGATTTTCGAGGGCTTTATATGGATGCTATGACCAATTATTAACCGATCACCATGAATTAGGTGATTTATGTCTATATGAAAGTTATTTATGTTGAATTTTGTGTGTATACCAACATGTTTAAGAGATTTATGCAGGTTAAAGTGATTTTCGGAAGCGGGTCTATATGGGTGCTATGACTAATTATGGAGATACATATATAAATTAAACATTTATGACCGATAAAGTCCAATTTCGTAAGGACATTTGTATGGGGGCTAGGGGAAATAATGGACCGATTTCATCCAGTTTAAATATGCTTGCTCCTTGGGTCGAATGGTCGAAATAATATATACCAAATTTGATCGATATATCTTCAAAATTGTACTTTGCGCACAAGGTTTACATGGACAGACAACCAGCCAGAAGGACGGACATCGTTTAATCGACTCAGAGAGTGATTCTAAGTCGATCTTTAAACTTTCCAAACATCTGAACCAACGCAATATACCCTCACCACTATGGTCAAAGAAATCGAAAAAGTTCCTTTTGTTCTACGGCTCTTCATTTATAAAATATTCATTGGATAAAAGCAGAATAATCCCTGGACATGAAACCTTAAAAACATATGTATGTATGAATATCTTGAAAGATCTAAGAATTGTCAATGTTAACAACAGACTATCTTTCAGATTGATATTTACTCTATATAAGAATTTTCAACATGTTAATATTTCATTTAACCACAGTCAGCTACAACAAAGTCTGCTACAATAAACTATATATCTCTGAATAGTCTTTTTGGTAGTTGATTTCTGTAAAAATACTGCAAAATTATTTGAAATTGTTTACCATTGTCATTTTAACTATTTTAATATCATATTAACAATTATATTTCTGAACTGACACGTGCATTACTGTTTCCGATAGAAAAAGAACAAATGACAAAATTTCATTTGTGCATCCTGTTGTTGTTTCATAAATCTTTTTTGGTTTAAATTGTGGCACAAACGAACAAAATTCAAAACACAAACAAAAGGAACAAAACATTAACAACGCATTTAAGTAAAATTCCCACGTTCCTGTAACCAAGAAAAACCAATAATAACAAACAAACAACAATACACTTCTGTATGACTTTTTTTTCAAAAGATAATAATTTTACCTCAACTACTACTTCATTATTAAGTATTTACTTCATTATAGGTTTTTACTACGACTATTCTAAAGCATTTAAGTAGTCAGTCTATTGATTCTGAATCTGTACGACAACGAATATTTCGATCTTTATGTTGCATGCATGGAGGTACAAATGTCTATTCGTCCGTCCGTATGTTGTTTTGTTGAAGTATTTTACTTATAACATGGATTTTTTTTGTACTAATGCGCCAAAACATTTACTTCTAGTGTAATTTACAAATAAGGAGTGAGATCGAAAAATTCTTAACATACATATATGTTAATAAAAAAGAAACCACTAAACTTACAGCTTTAATTTTTTTTTTATTTGATTGAAATTATTATTACAATTTACAAAAAAAATTATTTTTATAGTTTTAATCACTAGTGATGAAATTTTGAACCTTTTTCGGAAACCCTTCCATTAACGTTTTTATAGTGCTTTCTGTCACTTTGCTCGAACATGTAGTCCATCTCCGTTTAAAATCTACCACACTTTTGGACACCTTTTTTGTACTCTTCAATTCTCTTTTAACAAGAGCCCAATATCTCTCCACTGGCCTTAGCTCCGGGCAGTTTGGAGGATTTGCCTCTCTTGGTACAAATACCACATTATTGTTCTTGTACCACTCAAGGGCTTGTTTGCCATAGTGACAGGATGCCAAGTCAGGCCAAAAATAAGTGGACACATTATGAAGTCTTATGAATGGAAGCAGCCTTTTTTGTAAACATTCCTTGATGTAAATTTCGGTATTTATAGAGCCCGTTGTAACAAATGAGTGGCTTCTTTTGCCGCAACTGCATATTGCTTGCCATACCAAGAACTTTCTGGGAAATTTTGTCTGCTTTTGGGTCCTAAACTTTTCTTCAACATTCCCTCGAGCATCAGCAACATAAAATTTTTGACCTGGAAGTTGCGAAAAATCTGCCAGAACATACGTTTCGTCATCCATTATGCAGCAAGAATATTTTTTTATAAAACTTGACTTCAATTTCCGTGCTCTGTTTTTGGCCTCTAAATTTTTAGTAGCGTTCCTGTCAGGAACTTTTTGAGCCTTGTATGTTTTTAAACCTGCATTAGCTTTAACTTTTCGTACCAAATAGTCCGAGCACTGAGCTAACCGGGCTGCTTTCCTACCGGATGTGTTGGGAGCTCTTTTGAAAATGCGTTCTATTTTTTTGGCTTTAGAAACATCATGTGGACCATTCCTTCTACCTGAACCAGGTTTTCTATCAACTGACAAGTTCTCCCGGTACTGTTTAATAACATTGGAAACAGTTTGACGGCAGACCTTTGTATGCTTGGCCAACTTTTTGTAAGACCAAGTTGGGTTTTGTTGAAAATATTTAATAATTTCAGTACGCACTTTTTTCTGGTCACTCATTTTAATCAGATTAACAAAAAAATTAATATAATTGACATTACACATAATAACTGACATGTTTTTCAAAGGTAACTTGATCAAAAAAAAATTCAAATAATACTTGGGTTAAAAAATGTAATGAAAAACGTGTGTTAAGAATTTTTCGATCTCACTCCTTACATTTGTGTACATGTTTGTGCATGTTCTTACTTTCACCTGTAAAATCGTGCATGAGAATTTTATATTGTCTACTTCACGTAGCAACACAATAGTCGTAGAACAGAATACGATTGCAATACAATCCGAACTGGTGTAAAGTTGAGAAATTAACAACAACTAAAGTAAAAAATATAAAAAAAGAAGTACAATATAATAAGTAAGAAAAGATTTTTCTACAGACTAATTGTTTTACTTGTTAGCAATTATGACAGTTGTTTGAAATACGAATTAGAAATGCTTAGACAAACTGACAATCAACCAAAGACACAACACGTACAGACCAATATACAGGGTGGAATATTTTAAAAGGAACACGTTTTCTTACTCATTTTAAGCTAATGAGACCTGAAACAAATAATTCGTACAAATATAAAACTACTTAAGTATGAATCAATATTATTGCTTCGTGTATTATTTTGCATAAGTCGGTTATCTGTTGGCTTTCCAATTTGCATATATCATTTTATAAACAACTCTATTTAATTTAGATTAAAAAGAGCAGGAATTTCTTATTATTATACCCTTCACCTTCGTGAGAAGGGTATATATAAGTTTGTCATTCCGTTTGTAATTTCCACGATATAATTTCCCGACCCTAAAAAGTATATATAATCTGGATCCTTATAGATAGCAGAGTCGCTTAAGCCATGTCCGCCTGTCTGAAGACCCAAGATATCTTCGGAATTCAATAATTCTATCAGTCATGCTTTCGAGAAGTTTTCTATTTAAAATCAGCAAAATCGGTCCACAAATGGCTCAGATATGAGGAAAAAACCAGGACAAAATCGAATTTTGACCTATATCTGGATTACTAAGTCATTAGTATAGACAGTATGGATATCTAATGATAGATATTTCAAAGACCTTTGTAACGACGTATATAAGACCATAGTAAGTTGAACCTACAATGGGTCAAAATCAGAAAAAATATTTTTTAACCCGAATTTTTTTTTTTACCAAAATAAAAAAATTAAAAAAACATTTTTTTAAATTTTAAAAATTAAAATAACAATTCGAAAAAAAACAAAAATTTTTTTTAAATTTAAAAATAACAATTCGAAAAAACAAATTTCCAAAAAATTAAAAACACAACTTTGGAAAAAAAAAATTTTTTGTTTACCTAAAAATATTTAAAATTTGTATTTTGAAGTATTATTTTGGTGAAGGGTACTTGTTTTAAATAAACTATATTCTATATATAAACTATAAACTATATTCATGTACTGAAAAGTAAATCTGAAAATTACGTCAATTAATCGGATATATTTTGTTTAATATTTCTATTTACACTAAACCCAATATAGTATTGATGGTCGGAGTTCTATGGAAGAATATCCAGCGGATTGGCTTATATCCAAATCACACTAACAGAGTTAAGTCTTGTCAATAAGTATTAGTTGATCAAACATTCTTCGTCTTTAATTCCCAAATGCCGAACAATAAATGAAAAGCTATCTCAGTTGTAGTCATTGTAGTCTTTGTCTATGAGTTAAAGTTTATGTGAAATTTACATATCGTACTCGTTCAACAATACTGTATTAACTCAAAATTTTAAAATGTTCAGTAGAGGCCAAAAACTGTTTGTGATTACATTTTAAGAGAATTTGAAAATCCAAATACATCATATTAAGCAAATTCCATTTGAAAATATATTTACATTGTTTTTCTTTAAAATTTTTGCAATTATTGCAAAATAAATCCATTTTTTTTTGAGTTAATACCATATTTCTGAAACTTCTTGATATTTTTTTGTATTATTTTATCAACAAAACAGTATCAACTCAAAATACAACCAACTTTAAATAAAACAATTTGATTATTTTTAACTTGAAGAAAGGCTCAATTCAAAATAATAAATTTTTTATGAAAATCTTTCCAAGAGAAATTCCAAATATTGAATAATTTGACATTTGACCTTCACGATTTAAGGGTTGACGTTTTCCGATTTTAGTAAAAGTTTCAGAGTATATTTAGAATTATCTGGACTATAATATTCTCAATAGGTTTTACTTAAAATTTATAAGAGTAAGGAAATAGAGCTCATTGGCCTAAAAATTGCCAAATGATTGGTTTTTCTCGAAAATTTCAAAATTTAAATTGCAGGTACGGAAAAACTGTAAGAGATATTTAATAATTTTTTCACATTTTTATTCCCTATTATATTCTTAATAAATCCCAATGAGATGATCAAAAAATTCTGAAATTTGTTCAACAAAATTTTTAAAAATTTGAAAATGGAGTTTTGAAACTGCCGTTAAAAAAATTTTATTTTTTTGTTCATGCCTAAGAATAGGTTAACGGTATCCTACGAAGACAAAAACTCATATACAAGTAAATATGGACATATTTTAAGTAAAAATGAGCTTTTATTTTAATATTTCTCAAAATATGTTAATTTTGTTCCTACATTTCTTGTTCTAGTGGCCTGAGACACGTTAATGGCCTGGCGATTTTTTAATAACTTTAACATTTTTTGACCAATTTCTGTTTTTTATGACTCATTAGAACGACAATTACGTATACATTTCGATTCTCTCAAATTAAATTGCAAAAGTAATTTTTTAATGGCAAAATTTTTACAAAAACTGAAAAAAATGCATTTTTTCCCTTTGTAAATGCATCTCAAAACTTCAGAGGGCTTGCGGCACGTTAACCCCAACCGATTTACCTAAATTTTTTTCAGGATGATTTTTTTACTAATGTTCACCAAACTGGGGGGTGAGAATGGCCAAAATCCAACTTTCGTTTATTAAGGGCCACCCTAATGGACAGCCTCTGATTTGCAGCAGGTGATCTATTTTGTTTCGACTCTCTTCTAAGCTTTCTCTTTTCGAGGAGTAATCATTCAATATCAGAATTGGAAATAAGCATTTTTGATTTTATAGGGATTTAGATCTTGGAATGATCCAGAGCCGAAGTAATTAATGACGTGAAGTCACTGACGCATTCGTTTATCTCTCCTTACACTGTATATTTGGATTTGTGTGGATATGGCTACTGATGAACTTCTTGTATTTAAGCCAGTTTGTTTTGTAAAGCGGAATATTTGCTGGAGATTTTGGAATATTTTTTCCCATAATACGTGACTATTACGGGTGAATTGTCGGAAGATAAGTCAAAAGATATTTCCTTAGATATTGAATTTCGATCTACATTTCTGGATATTGCAAAGTCTATAAGGTCGCAAAGTCTATTTTCTAGGATCAGTAGGCCAGTATGTTGGTTGACCAGGGGATACGACATCCAGTCTATATTTACTGTCAACTAGAGCTTTGTAAAGCTGTCTTCCTCTAGGGTTAATTAACCGTGAACCCCAGTATGCATGTTTCGCATTATGCCACATGCCAGGAAAGAGTTTCAAAGAATTCTTTAAACTTCATATCGATGTCTTTATTCATCATAAAATTATAAACCTCAAGTTTATGTTGGTTAAACCGTTAATGTTAAACCGTTTGCATTTCAAAAATAAACTTTCAAGAAACTCATTTTTTAGAAAGGAGGATTTGAAACATTTGATTCTGTGCTCTCAAAAGCTCTTGTATTGTGTTTATTTTCGCGGATACTTTTTAGCCATAATTTCAACTTGTATTCAGGTAACTTAATGAACTGTCTCAAATTCAACTGGTTCCAATAGATACAACTACCGATACTTTCAAATGATGAGTCTAGCGCAGTATCGGCAAACCTACTCACTGTGAAGGCATGTTGAGTCTTGGCAACTAGATAGACTGAGAGATGTTCTAATGTAGACACCAGTAAGGATGTTCAAAGTTTTAAGTAGAAATGGGCTCTCCTCCTTTCTACTTTAAAGTTTGGTCTAAAATTATTTAAATTGGTAAATTATTATTTTTCTTTCAATCTGTTGCAATTATACTTGGATATTTAAAGGGGTAAAACGTCTATCTGCTCATCGAATCCGATTTTCTGTCATCAGGATATTATATACCATATGAATCATTATCTTGATTTTCCCTAGACTGCGAGTAGAGTTCTTAATAATCTGAAAAATGTGTTTTCATCAGTGACTCTAATTGTTTTTTGTTCAAGATCCATCCATTTTCTTAATTTGGTACAGTAATACTGTTATTGACCAAAACACAGGGTTTTGATTTGGTCCAGCTGAGCACAGAATTCTATTGCCGTCCGTATATAGTACGTAACGGTCTTTATACATACATGTTTCTTGGACACAAATGAGCTCATCCATACCTGACGCCAATGGAGTAAGTAGGTAAGCCGATTTTGCTTTGGAGTTGTAAAGGTTAATCTGAGTAACTTCCCCGAAGATTGAATTTTCGGCTTTATACGTCATGATTATCTGCGCAAGATATATGCTTAATGTTACCTTGGTACCAGCTAGCCTCAAACAAAGTTCAGTCTTTTAAAGATGTCTTGTTTGTGGCCGTATTTTTGAATGTTTAGCCGTTAGGTTCCACATCAGATGATGATCGATTAGGATTGCTATCTTCTGAAGAAGAAGACACACTATTTAACCCTTCGATGTGGGTTTTTTGCACAATTTTCTTTGCTGAACACTTTGCCGATTAATTAGTTTCCAGATGGAATGAAGGTATGTTTGTGGTGGCCTTAAATGATATTTATCACAAAGTATACTGGTATGGAGGAAGATTGAATCTGGACATCCTTGACAGCACCTGAAATACCAGTTTCGAAGGCATCCAAACTGTAGGAGTCTTTGAGATACTTGGATTAAAGCCCGATTTAGGTAGTATTGCAGTAGTATTGTGGAAGTCAAGATATAAGTTTAAAAGCTGTAATATGAGACGAAACATATTTGCTAGAGATTATCTGCCGGAGATTCTTCTGATTGTTTCACTTATATCTTGTCACATTGTTCATAAATAGAAACGAATAAGTGAATAAAGAGAACAATGCAAAGTGAACAAGTATGAATGCATGTCAATCTTTTTACTCGAGGTAAAAATAATGCAATGTTTGCTTGCATTTCAAAACAATTGCTGCTCAAACTCATCACTTATATAGATACCCACACATTCACTCACATATCCATAGAAACTCACACAAAATTCTACAGTAGACAAGGAGTGTCTCTAATAATATTCTATGGGAGTGAATATAATGACGTCTGATAGATTTATTTATGCTGTTGCACTGCACTTTATTCTGCGCACAGATCTTCTTTTCTTACTTGTTTTCAATTATGTAGGATTTTATTTCACAACAACAATAATGGTGTTAAAAACATATTTGTTTTAGTTGTACATAAATACGTACATAGATACAACCATACATACATACTTGCATAGTCGATGAACAAAAGAAGTCATTAATTTTAAAATAAAAACAATTTCATATTCTAAACTAAAGAACGCAATCAAACAGCGCCACAATGTCATTAATCAAAAAATTTGAAGGAACAAACAACAACAATAATGTTTAATAAAATCAAAATTAATTTCATTTAATCTCAAGCATCTGAAAACGTAATTAAAAGATTGTTTTAAGTTTATTAGCATGACATAAACTGAAAACAAACTTACAGATACCAGTACATACAAGCATACATGCAGATGAATATACATTCATAGGCACATATCTAGATTGTTTTATATCGAAATGAAATTGTCGCATATTTTCAATTTAGAATCATTGATAGATTTATGTGTTTCGTTCATGGTATGTGACATTATATTGTACAACTAAAAATTGTTCAAATAAATGTTTGTGAAAATAAGGAATTTCTAAATTAAAAACAAATGAAATGTTACAAAAACATTTATATCAACAACAATCAGAGATCTGCCCCTAAACAAAATTAACTTAACCATAGAGCACAAACATATTTTTACACTTAACGACAAAAAATTGTCTGTTTTCATATTTTCTTAGAATTAGAGTATCCAAAACCGACACCGGTCAACCGCATTTTTCATCTTTGTAAACTCCACCGGTTTCGGTTTTTTTTAACTTTTCGGTTTTTCGACAAACCGGTTTTTGTATGCTCATTCAAATATATTTATTTCCGAAGATTTAGTACACAATTCTTAACCCATCTCCTATTAGCGTCCACAAATAAAAATAAATTTAAGGACCCTTTTTCATATTAAAAAAAATTTAATATAAACCGGTTAACCGGTTTTTTTAAAGATAAACCCCGAAACCGTCTAACCGGCCTTTTTAAAAGACAATAATCAAAACCGGTTTTTTCAAAAACACACTTCGGTTAAACCGGAAACCGGTTTTTCAAATTTGCCGATTTTTTGGACACTACTTAGAATGTTGTACGAATTCATAATCGATTTCATAATTTCCATTGAATTTTGCTGAAATTAGAATAGATATAGTTATGTACATATATAAATTTTTAGAATTTTATTTATATTCTAGGTCCTTTAAAAATTCTAAGACGATCTAGCAATATGTTTGAAGCTCCGACCCCACCCCAATTCAATACTTAAATTAGCTATACCTCCTCTGTAGCTATGAGAAATTTTACTAAATCGAACTATCAGTCTAGAAGTTACAGTTTTATTTGTGCAGTTACAGTTACAGTTTTTTACACTGTGCGTTCTGCACATCCCGACTGTCCCGAACTAGTGATTTTATCTATCATTTAAGGTGACTACTAGTTACATACTAACTGGTTCCGTGACTAGTTATTTTATCAAGTGCATGTCCTTTTTGATTAAAATGAGACTGTCTGATAGTTGGTTCAAAGTAGTCAACGCAATGGATACCAGTAGCATAGATTTAGTTACCTAACTGGGTGCTCCTCAAATAGTCAGTAAAAAAGACATCACTTAGACTGTCCAATAACCGCTTACTTCTAAACACAGGTTCCCCCGACAACTGTTCTATAGATTACTACTACCTAAAGTGCAGTACAAAATAAATGTTTAAAGAGACTACACTATATGTTACTTATAGACACTAACGTGACAATTGACTTCACGCTAGGTTACATGGGATATCAGTATACTTAAGCAAAAGAAAATAAACTGCATTACAATAATATCAATACAATCTCTATAAATAAAAATCAAATGTCGTTCGTTGGTAATTGCATCAGTTGAAAACGGATGGACCGAATTGACAATTATTTTTTTAATTGTCATAGTCCAACTTAGGCTTTCACGGCCACGTTCTTGACCACGCCCACTTTAACGCCCACATCATTAGTCTAATATTTTTTAAATTTTGTTTGAAAGAAAATTTTACCAAGTCCACTTTTTTTTGATATATCTAAAATCGCAGAACTTCTGGAGTATTTGGACAATTTTTTTAATTGTCCGCAATAGTCCACAAAACTTTTTTATAGAAAGAAAAATTTCCCACGCCCACTTATCAAATACAACTACAAATATGTGAACAAAGGCAGTGACATTTCTGTGATTGGAGTTAGTGCGGAGAATTCCAACGGTGAAGTCATTCAATTTCAAATGGCAGTAACGAAGTAACTTGGTGCATCTTTTCATTTGCCATTCATAAAAGACATACAACTGTTGTGCATTTACACAGTCCATCCAAGAGACGATGAGTGTTTCTATTTGCGTTTGCTATTAGTCAACGCTCGTGGCCCAACATCATTCTAAGATTTGCGAACTATAAATGGTGAATTGTGTGATACGAATAGTGAAGCGTATCAACGCTTGCGATTGTTAGAGAATGACACTCATTGTGAATCTCATGCATCTCATACATACCGACTGATTTTTGGAGCAAATACAAAGATGCCATCAATTCCAAATTTGCAACTGAGCGAGGAAATTTACGACGAGGCTTTGAATATAATTGAGGACATGTGCTTGATGATATCGACCAAGGTATTATCTGAGTTAGGCATGACAGCTCTATGCACGACGCATTTAATCAAGAATTGCGACGCGAAAAACAATATGATTGCGATGCTTTAAGAAAACCAGTATGAACAAACGTTAGACTTTTATCGAAGTTGCGAAAGATGGAACTGGAGGTTTTTTTGGCTCTCCCGGTGAAACTGGAAAAACTTTTTTGATCGCGTTGATTTTGGCAACAATACGCTCGCAGAATGATATTGCACTTGCTTCATCAGGAATTGCAAAATATATTGATTTACATGTATTTTGTTGATGCATGACTTAGGTTTTTAACAACAAACTTAGGTTTTTTGTCTCTCAGTATATTTTATTCTATGACCATAAGATTCATTGTACATTAGGCTGGGTCGAATTGTATGGACCATCAAAGAGTCAAAAATCGTATAGCTGAAACGCAATCTACGGAAAATTCTAAGAAAGTTTGCTCAAAAAACAAGAAGTCTAAAATCAAATCCTATCTTGCGCATTCAAAAACTATTTAAAAAAAAATAAATACACGAAATGCGCAAGATAGGATTTGATTTTAACCTATGGTATCTTGGGAAATATTTCTTAGAATTTTCCGTAGAATGCGTTTCTGCTACACGAAAATCTTAACATACATAAATGTTATTAAGAAAGAAACCACTAAACCTACAGTTTTGATTTTTTTTATTTGATTGAAATTATTACAACTTACAAAAATTATTATTTTTATAGTTCTAATCAATAGTGATGAATTTATGAACATTTTCCGGAAACCCTTCCATTAAGGTTTTTATAGAGCTTTCTGTCACTTTGTTCGAACAGGTAGTCCATCTGTATTTTAAATCTGTCACTCTTTTGGAGACCTTTTTAATGCTCTTCAATTCTCTTTTAACAAGAGCCTAATATTTCTCCACTGGCCTTAGCTCCAGGCAGTTTGGAGGATTTGCCTCTCTTGGCACAAATACCACAGTATTGTTATGGTACCACTCAAGACCTTGCTTACCATAGCGGCAGTATGCCAAATCAGCCCAAAAATAAGTGGACACATTAAGAAGTCTTATGAATGGAAGCATCCTCTTTTGTAAACATTCCTTGCTGTAAATTTCGGTATTTATAGAGCCCTTTGTAAGAAATGTTTGGCTTCTTTTGCCGGAACTGGATATTGCTTTTTGGACAAATTTTCTTCCTTTGGGTCCTAAACTTTTCTACAACATTCCCTCGAGCTTTAGCAACATAAAAAGATTGAACCAGAAGCTTCGAAAAATGCTTAATCTTTATGAAAAATTTCTTCGTTTTGACGATTAAAATTGCCATCTATGCACTTTTTTCATCACTAGTTGTATAATTATAGTTCGTTTGGAATAAGAAAGCGGAAGAACAGCCAAAACGAAATAGATTCCTTAACGCTAAACACCATCTAATACACTCGACAAATATTGAAAAACCACATAAATCATTTGATGAGCTTGTTAAGAAATTTTCCCTTTTTTACATAAATGCTAGCAAAAACACACAACATATTGCGTATATGCGTGAGTGTGTGTAAAGAGTCAGCGTTTTCTTTTTATTTTTCTTCTTAAATTTTCAACTAAATCATCTATCTAAACAATCTATCTAAACACTTCATCTTGTTCATAGTTTAACCTCCTTTTAACTTAAAAACGAAAGAATAATATAAAAAGTTTATACGCTTTACTAATAACAGATTTTTCATCCATAAAATACAATACGATACAATTCAGCACAACACCATATGGTATTAAACACACATAAGTAATAATAAATACAAAGATACTCGTACTTAAATACTGCACAGAAAAACTCGCAACAATGCCCAAGACCTAAAAATTGAATTTACTTTCAAGTACAACATCGTAGAAAGAGTACGTAGCAGCAGCTAGTAAGTAGGGGGAGTTTTTCATCCGCATCTGTGTTTAGATTTCGATTTTCATTTTGTTGTTTTTTTTTGCTGCTGCTGTTTTCATTTCTTTTGGTTTTACTTTATTTAACTCAGCCACAGTTTCCTGGTCAGACCACAGAAATAATGGCATAATATGTTTTAAATTTAGTTCTTTAAGGTTATAAATCAATTATGTTGGTCTTGTTGTTTTTGCTGTTGATGTCGGTGGCTTCTCATGCTCTATCAGGGATGTCTATGCATTAAAGTCGGTAGTACCCGGAGTCAATGTGTTTCATTGTTTGAATGTTTTGTAACATCTACAATGTGATGTGTTAACCAAACATTTATGATTTATTAACGGAAATTTATTTTTAAGGAGTTTCAATGTAAAATACATATGTACATACATACATATTTAACAATGCACTCGAAGAAATTCACAAGTTGTTTAAATTATGAATGTTACTATTATAAATCAAAGTGAAATATCAAATAAATCATTCCATCATTGGCGATTCATAATGGACATTGTGATATTAAAAAATTCATATATCAGCGAACGTATAGATTCAGAAACTTCATGAGTAGCAAATAGTCATGTTGTCCCGAAAAATATTAACTATGCTATATTCTTTATATGAGAGGGGTCGATCTTGCCCTATTCAGCCAAACATTCTAAAATATTACAAATTCGTTCAGACTAAGTAATGGAGGTCCTACACTCACAGTTCCGATCTCGCCAATTTTTAGCTAGAGTGGTACTAATCTTAAAAACTTTCACAATTATTGTTCTCCAAATATTCGAAAATAACTAAGTATGTATGTACTACAATCAGCACATTTTCAGCCACCTACGTAACATGGAAAATGTTGGTCATTTACGGATCAAAAATCTGTAACATTTGAATGGATGAGGATTTTTGTTTGTTGAATAGGTGGGACTTTATGCTTTAACATGTATTTTTAATCATAAAAATCGAATTATTAAAAAAAAAGTTATGAACGGTTAAAAATACATTTTTGATTTTTTTTTTAGTTTTTATATAAAAGTAATAGCACTCTAACCTCTAACTCACATATTTTTAGACCATTTCAAAATTTTGGAGAGGCATCGAATTAGTCTTTCATAAATGTCTGAATATTTCATGAAATTATGTAAGCTTTTACAAAAAGTTTAGCATTTTTTTTATTTTTTTCCGTAATTTTTCAATTTTAACAATAGTTATTTTAATTTTTTTCTATGAAAACCTATTTTTTTTGCACAGTGTTTTAAAGATAATTTTATATAGACAAAAATGAGACATTACTTGTTAAAATCGGTTTATATTTGCAAAAGTTACTAAACTTTTTCGAAAACACTTACTTTTTTTTATTCATATAATAATAATAATGAGTAAATACTATAAAAGGTGTTAATGAAAAGTTGAATAACTTTTACAATTTTCATCCGGTTAAAAAAATAAAACACCGTTTTGTTAAGAACTAAATTTACTTTATATATGCTTATAAATTTGTATAACCTATCATAGCAAAATAAGCAATGAAAAGCAACTATAATCAAATAAATTTGATAATTTTTTTTCTTAAATTTCTGAGTTGCTTAACATGTTTGCATGCCATTTCTTTATAGGCACCAAAAGGCAGCTAATTTTCATATATCTTTTAGATAATAAGTTAGTCTTTAATTCTATGTTAAAACTAGATCGGCGGCAAACGGCGCCAATAGTTAAAATCCTAGTCAAAGTTGCGTAGGTAAGCCAAAAAACATTATATATTTTAAATGAATAAATTTCAAATCTGCTAACAATATATACAAAACTCATTACAAAGATAGAATCTGGACAAGATACCCTTTCCAACAAGGTATAACAATTCTGAAAAAATAGTTATAAATATTAAAAATACGCACTTGAATATGATATAATTTTAACTCTCCAAATCTTTAAAGTCGAAAGTAGTGTGTTCTGTCGCCATTTTCGAATACTTCTGTTAACATAATAATTATAATTTCAGCAAATAATTATTGCTTGACATCTTAGCTTTACGATACAGGTTGTTTTATGGTTAATTTCAATCATTTGCAAAAATCAGTTATGAGATGCATACATACCGCACATTTTCAGGCAGACTATGTAAAATTATAAGATAGGTATTGGGAAAAAGTTTGTAATTAAAATTTTCAAAATATTTATAAATAACTATTTCGTTTGTATGGGAGGTGACTCACCCCCAATTGCGATCCCTCCCATTTTTGGTTTGAACTTCATGAAGTGATAAGATTCATATGAGGACTTTCACAATTATAGTACTCCAGATATTCGAAAATATTTATTTTGTATGACAGGTGCCACGCCCACTAATACAATACCGCCATGGATTATATGGATAAGGATTATAAAAAAGGAGAAGAGGGATAAATTAGTTTCCCTTTGTTCTATAATTGATTTTAAATCTGGAAAACAAGAACTTAGAACTCAAGCACAGATGAAATCCTTCTATAATAAAACTCGTAGCAAGTATTTAAATATAAATGTTTTTTTGTGAACGCTTTCCGAAACTTTAATGCCGATGTTACATAAAACAAATAATAATTTTTTGTTACTCAGCTAACAATTTAAATTAAATTTCTTTTAGTGTATCTACTTTATTAAATGCATGTATAATCATTTTGTAAAGGATGTTCTTAAACCATAAATTGATTTGTTTTTCCAAAATCTTCATTCTTTTTAATGGATGCAGTTATAAAATAATTTTATAACTTTTACAAAGTTTCACTTTAAATAATTTATGTGTTTTTCTATATTTTATGCATAAATTTATTTAATCGTTTTTCTGTTCTCATAGAATTATGGTTACAATTTAAATCTTGTAATCAATAGTAAAGATTGCATCATCCCACATATATCTATACACAAATTGGGTGAGTGCTCGCACTCAGCAAAGGTCTTAGAATCGGAGAATCTTAATAACGAGTTTTTAATGTATTTAAAAGTGTGGAGATAAAATATTATTTTAAAAGATTGTTATTAATATTACATCATAATTGATTGATGTGTTTTTAACAAAAATATCAATTTGTTTGTTTTTAATTTTTTATGTTTACATGAAATGTACGAAATTTGATTCTGTAAATAGTGAAATTTTAATAAATATTTTCTAAATTTGGCACTTACTTGTTCATGATAAAAAAGGAACTTAAGCCATCAATATCTCTGTTAATGTTTTTTTTATAGCGGGGTAATAAAAAACCTTGGATTAATGACATTTAAAAAATGCAATTGGATTTCTACAACTACGTGGTTGTGCTGAATTTTCAATTTGAAATACATATTTTGTTCTCTACCATCAATTGTGGCATAAGATCTTAAAGTCACGTACCAAAATACAAGACAGGCTACTTACTGCAACATCCTTTAGAAGGCCTGTGGCACACATTGCACAGTGGTTCCGCCCATAGGCCAAAAATAAATAAAACGGTCACAAAATATTTAGACAAAATCCAAAAAAAGTGTCTGTTAAATATCCAATCTTTTTAATGGCAAACCGGTTTTTACTGTAAATCTAACGGGACTTTTTAAAAATAAAATTGAAAGCATGAGCAAATATTCATTTGCAAAGTGCAGCTGAACGCTGGAAGAATAATTCAAAGCAAAAGTGCACTTCAAAACGGTCTTGCAATTGCTGTAGTCTACAAAATTAAATTATTTTCAAAGGATTTTGAAGCTAAAGGTATTTATTTTATCTTTAGAAAATAATAAAAACTAACTTGTGTTGCAATTCTTGTGAAATAAATGTTTTAGTTAACCTATATGTTTGTTACTTTTTTGTAAAACTTCATGATGTTTACTTAAAGTTTTAGTTGTGTTCCCCCAAGATTCCCCCATAGGTTTGTTTTTCATTGTATTAATCTGATTCTTAAGATAATAAAATTGCTGAAGTTAGTTGCGGAAATTTGCGGATGGGCGTGTAATCTGTAATATACTAACCCGCCACACAGAGGGATGGCTTCATACATTTTTTTGCAAAAATTATAAGGAGTGGTTGTAGAGCGCTGAAATTTGGCACAGATAATTATATGGACCAAACTAAGCAACAAATAAAATTTTATCAAAATCGACCACGCCCAACGCCCATACAATCCAAATAGATTTGTTCGCATAAAATTTTTCCTATTCAAGTAAAAGTCTAGAAATTTGGTACATATATTTTCTGAAACAAAAGATGAACGTATGCTAAGTTTTATTAAAATCGGCCATGCCCACCGCATACCGCCCATGCAATCCAAGCAAAAATTATAAGGGGTGGTCTAGAGCATTGAAATTTGGCACCGAGAATTATATGGACTAAATTAAAAATAAATTAAATTTTATCAAAAAAGTCCACTCCCACTACCCATATAATCCAAATTGATTTTTTCGCATAAAATTGTTTATATCCAAGCAAAAGTCTAGAAATTTGGTACATAAGAATTTTTTGGACATTTCGTTTATTATTCGACAAAAAATGTTAAGTTTTCATCCTGTTCCGAAAACTATTCTTTTTTTTAATCGAAACAAGACACTCACATCTTTCATTTTATTAAAAAAAAGAGCTTGGGGAAAGTGGGGCTACATTTTTTTTTCTCCATGGAAAATCAAAAATACAATAATAATTAGAGTCTTAACGGTTTATGGTTTCCCCATAATTTTTTTTTTATTGATGTTGAAATGTTATATTTTTCAAATATGTTAAAGGTAAATGGTATTATTAGGAAAATTATACCACTGAATTGCGTGAAAATTTAAGTAAATTTTAGCTTAACACCCTTGCATGAACTTTAGTTCAATTTTCTAAAAATAAAATAAATTTTTTCTTAAAACTATAAGTGTACATTTCATCTATAAACATTTCTCTACATAATTGAATCATTTGATTGTTGAAATTAAGGTTTGAAAATTGACTTTTTGACACCAAAATCCCTCTGTGCACCGTCTTATCGGTCTCATCGGTACATAAAAATCTGATCCATGGAACTGAGGTAAGCAAGCATGTAGTAGTGTGAATTATCGGAGGAAGCAGATGAAGCGAAAAATAAGCATATAAAACAGTTTAGATTGAAACATACCCTAAAAATGTCGTGCAATGCTATAAATACAGAACTTTTAAATAGCCTGTTTTAAGTTCAGATCCATTTATTTCTGGAGGACAAACTTACCAACAAAGAAAACAAGTAGTTTAAGTCAAGGAGTTTTAAATTTGATTAATATTTGATATATGTATATTAATGTCTTATTTTACCTTACTACCTTATATTACTTAGTAATACCTCATATTGCATTATATAACTTTGTATAACTTTTTAATTTAGTTTTTTTTTTCAGTGTATAATTCAAATGAATTAAAATGGAATAAAAATTTACTTAAATTGTTTAAAACAAACGAATTTTCATACTGAAATATTTTATTTCAAAAATTCATAAAACAAATCTAAAAGCCAATTAACCCTTGAAAGATCAAAGGGCTACTGTGGTTACAGTTGTTAATATTTTTTCTTAAAAATTTGCAAACTTTAAGTTCTTCGAGCATGCTATGAGGTGACAAATTTTGAAGACCCTAACTTTTTTAGTTTTGGAGATATTGATTATTGACCGCTTGTTCATATAAGGGAAACCACTGTGCATTGGACGAAAACTTTGTTACTGAATAAAAATCTATGGGGACAAGTATATACAATAAAATTAAACTAATTTAATTTTATAGCTGCAGTCTGCAGTAAATGTACCCATTTTAAAGTCTGTTATTTTTCCCATTTTCGAATCAAACAAAAAAACAAACGTTACTTTGCAAAATGTTTGAGATCCATGCAATTTGCTTTATGTTAGTATGGGAATATTAGGCCCATTGTTATCTTCATTCTCCATCATAATCGTTAAGAGTACATGTAAAGTATTCCAAAACAACTATTAAGGTGTTATGCCTCATGCCTTAATTATAATTAAAATAGTTTTTAATAAATACATACATTTACACTTGTAATTAAATTGTAAAAAAAACATACAAAGTAGGAGTACAAAAAACAATTTTTAATGAATGGGGGGCTTTAATATTTCGATATTAAATTATAGCAGTTTTAAACAAAATATTTCTCTGAATTCATTGTAATAAAATACAAATTAAAACAAAACTGCATACTCATGATCGTGTAACAAGATGGATGGATTTTGCGTTTTGTTTCGCTACAAATTATATGCATTCCAAAATTGCAATTTACGCACACAACTCGCACTGTTGTAACTTAAACCATAAAAATATGTATTTTCAATGTACATCCATATTTACTACACATGTACTTTTACATATACAACATAGTATATTTACTTTGTATGTATGTATATCGACATGTTTCGAACGTGTACGATGAGAGTGCGAGTTTGTATTAAATTGTATTTATGGCCATTGGCAAAATCATCATCATTATAATAATTATTACACGCAAACTTAATAAACATCTGAAACATATGTTACATTTATACGTTCAACATACCACAATGCATAATATTTAAATAAGTGCAGCAAATTCAATTTGATTTAGCAAGAATTCTGATTCCTTTTCCTTTCTTCAACATCTTCTCTACACATGGAATGTCATTCTTTTCGCACTTTCATATAGATATATACTGCGATGTATCGGTCTATTTATAAGTTTAAACCACCGATATCTGTATTATGATAAAAATAATACTTTCAGATCACCTACTGTTTCCGAAATTACCAAATAATTGAAAAAATTATTATTCCACAAATATTCTTTTATTATAATCAATTTCATTTCCAATAAAAGAAACAATTTTAAAACTATATAATAAGTATTTTCTCATTGATTACACTGTGGAACAGACATTTTGGTGCCCGAGATTTGATCTGCGTTATGTACAAGTTGGTGAACCCTCATTACTATGTCATACTTGTTTTTTTTCAGTGAAATATTTAGATAATACTCTAAAAATTAATACATCATAAAAAAAAAATATTTTTTTTATAAATAAATTTTTAGGTGGTCATTAGAATACACATTTAAATCTAACAACAGCAATAGAAATAAATCATTTGACGTTTTTTAAATATCGCGAATTTTGTATTTACGTGATAGACAGTGTTTTTGGTGAAAATATCCTAAAATTTTTATTAAAAACACTAGTTTATTTTATAGGAAAAAATTAATTTTTACACACATACAGATTTATTTCTGCAGGAATATATCCAGGAATTGCCTAAGTTGCGAATTTGAATACCAAAGTAAGCTAAATACAATCGGAGAACAGTGTATGTAATTGATTTTCACTGATCTTTAACACAGCATCTCATCTTGCTAGCCACAATGAAATAATATGAAGAAATTATATTTCTAAAAAAGAAGGAAATGTAAACATTTTTTTATTTTTGAAATACATACATATACAACAAAAATATTGAAACTTTAAGCAGTTTTTTCTTATAATTTAAAAATATTCGGAGATATTTTGTGATCACTCTAATCTACAAAAAAAATCTTTAGTTTAAGTATAATCAGGTGTTAAACATTCAGGTCATAGAGAATATACATAGAGCGGAAACTCTGATGTCAAAGTCCTAACTCAGTTGTCAGAAACCTAAGTGGTGAGAATGTATTAGTAGAAAAAACTATGTGAAAACAAAAGCAACACTCGTATGTGTGATTATTTTGAGTAATTTTTTTGTTTGAGTTTTTTTCTAGTTTCCGCTCTATGTTTCTCTATGATTCAGGTTACGAACATTTGCATAATTTTTTTATATGAAGAGCAAATGAAAAATATTGTAAAACTTTTTATTTGTTATTTGTCAAATAGTTTAGTATATATTGAGCGAATTTTTAATTTTTTTATATAAGGACTATTTATATTTTAAATTTCAACTCATTCGGATCATATTTGGAATTTTGGAGATACTTTTAAATTTACTACTTTTGCAATTTTGCTAATTGAGTGTAAAGCGCTTTATTTACAACATTCGTATCTTTGGTGACCCCCACTGAAATTTTACGGGAAAAAATTTCGTAGAATATTTTAACTCTTAAATGTCCTTTTAAGGACTCTTTTTAGATTTTGTCGAGATATCAGATCTCTCAGATATTAAATTACAAAATTTTTTTCAGTTAGTATAATGCTACCTTCGATCAAAAAATTAAAACATTGACCCACTGTCAAAAAATTTAGACCAGTTACTCAACATGCCCTTTCAGAATTATAGGGTCGCTATTCTGTTCCAATTAAAAAGTCTCATTTTGTTGGACAGTGTAATTATTAATTATACATAGGCTTATATACATAAGTCATACATCCAGAAAATACATTAAACACAAATATATGAATTTTTATTCTCACCACCAAAAAAAAGGGGGCCACTAAAGTATCATAAATGTTTTGTATTGAAAATTAGTATGATCGGTCCAAACAAAATATCCATGTCATGTTTAAAAACAATCATAACACGATAGACCTTAAACGGGAAGACATACTTAGATAACTTGTGTGTCCAAAAATAAACGAAATATGTTTTCTTTGGACTTACAGCTATAAATGCTGAAATTTACCCTCATAGATAAAAATTACCCCTCATATTTTCTAGTAATGGAAAATATAAAATTAGCCAGATAAATGGTTTTAAACAATATGCACAAATATCGGATGCCGTATTATTTGTTAATAGTTTTATAGTCATTTAGACGATTTAATGGGAAATACAAATTTTTCTGTGCCTGTAACTTCATAACATTCCATCGTTCCATTTCAACGCTTTCCAGAATTGGGATTCCGCATAAGATAATTTGAGCACCAACGTTAAGTTGAAACTTTTGGGGTAGAATACCTGATAACACCATTGAATTGAGAAACTCGGGTGTCGGTATCAGCAAACAGTACAGTTTGATGTCCTTGGAAAAAATTTATGGTTTTTACGCCATGATATTAGTTTTTGGTGCCAAAAATAATCTTTAGCAAAACCAGTGTTCCAGACATTTTGGGAATTTATGACTGCTAAAACTATAATTGTTCGGGGCTTGGTGATTACCAAATTCCCTTGGATCAAAGAAAACTGTTATGTCAAAATTAATAGAGTTGTCTCAAATGAACTCACTAATTTAGAGATGATTCGACAGATTCTTAAATATTTCGATTCGAGAACGATGTTATGAAGAAAAGAGCCTATGTGTTAATATCTTTTTCAAAATTCATGCTAACGCTGATATTTTAGATTTTGGAAAACAGTTTCCTTGCCACTTTACTAATTAACACCACTGTATGACTATACATATGTGTATGTTTAATAAAACGAATTATTATTTTACCACGCATTATAATTAGTTATGCGGTTGTGATGGAAAATGTAAAAAACATTTTAATTGAAATTTTATGGAACGAAAAATTAAATTAGAATAATTATTACTTATGGATAAATGTACGAGTTTATACACAATTTATTGTATCCATTGTATGCACGTGCAGGAATTAAATAAACTTTAAATCAATGTCTGAAAGATTGAGCAAAATTTTTTTATAAAAATATAAGAAACTCTATTGAAAAATATTCAAAATGACTTCGATTTTAATGTTGTCAATAAGTGAAATGAAGATTTTTTTGCATCAGATTAATTAATTGTCATGTATATCAAATAAATATCTTTGGGTTACAATTACCAAATATTTTTGCACCATTAATAACTATACACTGATTGATATCTATTCATTGTTATAAATTCTATCTGTTTTCAATACCAAAAGATCATAATTATGGATATATCTAAGATCACTTTCAACTTCTTGCATAATCTTTTCATTTAATATAATGAGGAATACTTCGACAAAGACTATATATAATCTATACAACGACAGCTCGAAAGCTTTCCAAATCATAAAACTGTGTTTTAGACTTAAATGTTTAATGTCATGGAGAACATTGCACAGTGGGGCAGAAATGAAATTTTTTGGAAATAAATCTTTCATTTATAAACGGCTGGTCCGATCGGCATAAAATTTGAAGTGACCGTAGCCAAGGAGAATTCGAGTTTAAGTTATTAAAATGGATCCTACAAATGCTCCAGGGGCGGCGTTGTGGGGCTCAAAGTAGGGTACCTTCGATATGTAAAATTTTTAAACACGTGCCATTTTGTTTGTTTCCCATCCTATTTCAAAGATTTTTATATTTTTGGAAAGCGCTCGGCACCGAATTGACTCGAATCTTTTTTGTTAGTTTGATAACTAAATTGCAAATTATATACAAAAGATTTAAGGTCAATATCTCTTACGGATCCAAAAATTAACGATTTTCAATTTAATTATTAAAAAAATAGTAGATTTTTGGTGTTTTTTGGGCGAAAAGGTGACTTAACTCTTTTTTTATTAAAAAAAAAAAACTTTTTTTAAGAACATATAATAATTTTATGTTTTTCTGTAAGTTATCTTAACGGAGAACATTTGGTATAAAAAACAAGTCCCACTTTTCAAATATGTCGCCCCTACGTCCTTCGGAATTTGAACTATTTTTTATCAAAATTTCTACTTTGGGCCACATGTTCTAAAATTCCAAAGCTGCGATCAGAAAACGGAAAGCAGATTTAAAAACCCTGGTGTGTTCCCTATTTATCGCCAAAGTATTTTCTCAGATCCGAAGGAAATGTGGACCCTATGCAAAATTGTAAAAAATACCATTTTTGGGATTTTCGCTCCTATTTTTGGGAATTGCCGGATTCCCTTTGATGTTTTGACAAGTTTTTTTACACCTTGTTATTTAGAATGAGAAACTTAAAAAACGCTGAAAATTTTATTGAGTTTCGCTAATAAATAAAGATTTTATTACATATTCATTGAGTTTTTAAAACTAAAATTTATATCGAAATATTAATAGGATTGCAAATATTAATAACAATTTGATCCACATTTATTCCGAGCTATATTATTTTGTTTAGATAAGTTAATTTTTGGTCTTACAGAAAAAATTTCGAGTCAATATTAGATTCAAAAATATGCCACTTTAAAACTCCGTCCTTCAAAAATATTGCACTTTTTCATACTAAGAAAAGTCAACTTTTCGCCCAAAAAACAGCAAAAATCTACTATTTTTTTAATATTAAAATTGAAAATCGTTTATTTTTGGATCCATAAGAGATATTGACCTCAAATCTTTTGTATATAATTTTATTTTTAATTTTATTGTCTAACTAACAAACAAAATTCGAGTCCAAAAATATAAAAATCTTTGAAATAGGATGGGAAACAAACAAAATGGCACGTGTTTAAAAATTAAACATGTCGAAGGTACCCTACTTTGAGCCCCCATAACGCCGCCCTGGAGCATTTGTAGGATCCATTTTAATAAGTTAAACTCGAATACTCCTTGGCTACGGTCACGTCAAATTTTATCCCGATCGAAGCAGCCGTTTAGAAATGCCAGATTTATTTCCAAAAAATTTCGATTCTGCCCCACTGTGAATTGGTGAACAAAATGCATTTCTAAGAAATCCTCGGGATCATATGCCACAGGCTGACCCTGGAGAGTTTTCTTCCTAGATATCGCCAACTTTGATAATAATCATATAAAATATTTCAGAATTAATTTATTTAGTAATTGAATTGAAATACATTAGTTGCTTTTTCTTCATGGTCGAAACTTTACCCTAGAGTTTTAAACAGATTTATATTTCTTGTTATTGCATCAATAAATTCTATGAAAATATAATCAAATTTTTCACAGATAGTTTTTCCTTATTCTGCATGTTTTAGTTTCATCAGCCCTACAGCCAAAAGAACAAAATCATATGGTGTACTAAATATTTAGCTCTCATCAATGCTGCCTCATTTCTTTTCCAATTCACTAAGACTACACAAATTATAATTATAGTTCAAAGGGACATCAAAAAAGATTTGAAACTAATAAAAATATAAATTAAGAAACATACATTTTACATCTTTTGACGCATTATCACACTAAAATCTATAATTTATGAAAGTTTTTTTTTTCAAACTCATACGAACGAGTTTGTACATGTGGCATGTAAATTTTGTATATTCAAAATATATGTATCTGTCGAGTGTGTGCATGTGTATCCAAATGTATAATTTTGTTAATTTATGACAGCAAATAAAAACAAAAATATGAACGTAAAAAGATAAGTTAAAGTGAAATTGTAAAGAAAAATCGAAAAAAAACAATTTTTTTATGTTCCACTAAAAGCATGTGTGTGTAAACTATAAAAATAATTTCGTTGCTGCTGTTGCCAAGTGCATCGTGCAGCAAGTTTGCTGCACCAGCACAACATCATCAATACGTTTACAAAGGCACTTGTTATTGAATATTTTTATTAGTTTTCTGCTTTAACACAAGTGGCTTTTATGAGCTTTTAAATTATAATCCCAAAATGTAGAAAATTTTAACAAAACACTAACAAATTATGGAAAATTGTATGCTGAGAACAAAATGTCTTGTGTTTGTTTAAGCAGCGAAAAATAAGAAGAAAATATTGTGATATAAACATTTTTTTACGTTACAAAACGTAAAAATAACAGAAAATCTGAAAAGTGTTTTTGGATCATAAAAGAAATGAGCAGCGGATAAGAAATAAATAATAATACATACAAATACATATATTTACATACAAATGTATCTATTCATCCATACATAGGCATCCATATTGACGCGATTTTGTACTGACTGAATAGTATGATTACAGTATATCTGTGTAAAATACACACAAGAATTAACATTATGGATTTATTAATATTTAAAGTGTCCTAGATTGAGGCGAGATGAAGAAATGTGTTAATTTGTATTTTGATATATTAAAATATAATTCATATTTATCTTATTTTATTATTTATACATGGTTTCTATACAATTAGCAAGTACTTTGAGTGAAAATTTAACATTTGTAAATCTAGTTTTCGTTGCATTACACAACACGTGTTAAATTTTCACTCAAAATTTTTGAAGTCCAGTGATGGGTCGGTAATCGGCAATTTATTCGCTGATTTTTTTGCATCTATTTACTCTAATGCCCAATATGATGATATTGTTATCTATCCGTTCGTTCTAGTCAATCAAAAGTGGATAGAAAACATCACATTTCGGATATGTCATTTCAGATTTTTACTTATTGGTAGTGTTATTAAATCATAAATTTTAGACATTGTTTTATAAGAATGAGTGTTCTGTTCGGACATAGTTCCGCGCACTTTGCCCATTTTTCGGGGAGGCCTTTTTCTGCGGCCTTCAGAGACAGTATATCCCATGCAATCGGTCAAATTCAGCCTGATTTATGAGCCAGAGTCATGAAAATTGCATATTAAAGAAGCGATCCAATTAGGAATGCTGCGGCGCGGCGGACACATTAAAATATTCATCGCAGATCCACAAAAGTATATATATTCCGGGTCCATATAAAATTCTAAGGCGATCTAGCAATGTCCGTTCGTGTGACCACCTGTCTGAAATGTCGGAAATGTTTGTTATTGAAAATGAGAAAAATCGTTCAGAGTTATGGACCCAAATATGAGACTTTTTTTAAATTTTCATTAAATATATTGCAGATAATATTTTGAAATTATGCATACGTTATTCCTATTATAAAAGAAGAAATTGTATTGAAAATAGTAAGAAGCGGTCCACAATTTCATCTTACACAAATACAAATTGGTTAAAAAAATGTTAAAGTTGTTAAAAATCTCTCAGGCCATTAACGTGTCTAAAACCAATAGGACAACAAATATAGAAACAAAATTAACATATTTTGTGAAATATTAAAATAAAAGCTTATTTTTACTTAAAATATATCCATATTTACTTGTATTTAACCTAACCAGAATTAAAATTTTGCGATTTTATTTTAAAACTAATTTGTTAGACATGAATTTTAAGTAAAACCTATTCAGAATATTATAGTCCAGGCAATTTTAAATATAGTCTGAAAGTTTTACTAAAATCGGAAAACCGTAAATCGTGAATGTCAAAGATCAATTTTTTCAATATTTGGAATTTCTTATGGGAAAATATCGAAATGCTATATAATTTGGGCCGATTTTGATGAAAGTTAAGAAAAATATAACACAAAATCTTGTATTTACAAAAATTAACACTTTATAGCACTTGGGGTTAAAATGACCCCAAACTTCTAGAATCATAAAGAACATTGTCCATATCAATAGTGCTGATCAAAATTTTATTTTTAAGGGAAACAAACTTTAAAATATTGTATTGGGTATTAGAAAATAGTATTACTAAGCCATTTTGAAAAATTTTCACAATTTTGAGCACACATTTTTTAAACGTCAAAATATTTTAATATTTTATTGAGGATTTTTGAAGAATAAAATTTTTAATTTTAATAAATCAGTACACTTATTAAATTTAAAAAAATAACTAGAATGATTCAGTTTATTTATTTTTATTTTTAAAATAAATAAACTGAAAAATCACATGATTTTAGCTCGTAATAGAATAATCTGATTCTTTAAACCGGAGGGTTGATTATTGATTGATGTCACAATTGTGTGAAATTTCGTTGCGTCTTGAGTAACACCAGTCATTATAAACTGCAATTCCATTTCTTTAAACCAAAGCAATGGATCTGAACGCCAAAATGGTGGTGTTTTAACAGCGACTCTTGAAATTTCCATGAGGAGAATTTGATGGTAGAGATGAAAAATCATCTTCCTTATTACTAAAAATCTTTAAAATGCGTGGTCACCAATTGTTGGCACGTATTTAGTTTTTAAATAAAAAGACCAACAATATATTTTTATATTTTATAAAAAAGATTTGTTAACAATTCAAATTCAAAAAACGAATGAAAAACTATTTTTCATTTTGTTATTATAAAAGCAAACTAAATGTGATTAATTTTAAAAAAGTTTTATTTGTCACAATTTTTGTGCGAGAAGTATATTTTTGTAAAGTGTTTGTTTTAGAGGCACCACAAAACTATATAGCAAAAATGAGAATTTGAAAATCATAGTTATTCGAAGTTATTTTGAGATACGGAGCATGGAAGACCCGAAGTGAGTTTTTTTACTAATGAGTTAATTTTTTGCTTTTATGGAAAAGTCTGTAACGAAAATTGCGATTTAGCTTTGTGGTGCATTTACAAGGGGAAAAAAATGCAATTTTTTCAGTTTTTGTAAAAATTTTGCCATTAAAAAATTACTTTTGCATTTTTAATTTAAACGAGTCGAAATATGTACTTAATTGTCGTTCTAATAACATATAAAACACAAAAATTGGTTAAAAAATTATTTAAAAATCGCCAGGCCATTAACTAGAACGAGAAATTTAGGATCAAAATTAACGTATTTTGATAAATATTAAAATTTTTTAACGGCAGTTTCAAAACTCCATTTTCAAATTTTTAAAAATTTTGTTAAACAAATTTCAGAATTTTTTTATCATCACATGGGGATTAATTTACAATATAATAGGGAATAAAAATATGAAAAAAGTATGACAATACCTCCTATAGTTTTTCCGTAAATTTTACGATTTTCGAGAAAAACTAATTTTTTGGCCATATTTTGGCGAATGAGCCGAATTTCCTTACTGTTATGATTTTTAATTAAAAGCTAATCAGAATCTTATAGTCCAGGTAATTCTAAATATAGTCTGAAAGTTTTACTAAAATCGGAAAACGTTAACCCTTAAATCGTGAAGGTCAAATGTCAATTTTTTCAATATTTGGAATTTCTAATTTAAATTTTTGTTTTGCTCAAAAGAAAGCTTAAGTCTATTCCTTTAACAGCTTTTTGGTCTCGTAGTGGGATGCGAGTGGAATATCTATCAAAATAAATATTTTGTAAGTCAAGACATACAATTTTTGTGTTAGAACATTTATTTTGATACTATCCCACTCGCATCCCTCTACGAGACCAAAAAGCTCTTAAAGGAATAGACTTAAGCTTTCTTTTGAGCAAAAAAAATTTAAATTTAAAAAAAGGGCCCCTTTTGAAAAAAAGTTCGATTTTGCCACAAAAAAAATCAAAAATTCTATATCTTGAGTTACAAAACATTTATTTTGTTATATATCCGGTGGCATGTCACAGTGTCCATTGACATAATGTCCATGGACATTATGTCACTCCAAAAGATGACATTATGTCCATGGACATTATGACATTTTGGTAGTGTCATAATGTCCATGTATAAAGTGTCGTAAAGTCCATGGACATAATGACACTTTTGGAGTGACATAATGTCCATGATATTTAAAAAATAATTTAAGTATTTATGTTTTAATTTAACTTCTATCGAATTTACCGTTGTAAATTTAAAGTAATAATAATACGATAGCTGCGAAATGTTTTAAAGTGATAAAATGGGTAATGTAAAATATAAATATGAATTTAGGAATAAATTTGACAAAAAAAGAAAGTTCAATAAAAAATTTAAGAACTTTCACTTCAAAAAAATACTTTTTAATAATTTATTTACAAGAAAGGCTTTATTTAGCGAAGCCGCCTGCCGCGTTCTATGGAGAAGAAAGTCCCTAAGAGCGGCCGTAGGCCGCCACGCAGAAAAACTTTATTTACAAAGACAAGTTTTTTGCACTCATTAGCATGGCGAGCAACTATTCGGTATCGCAGAAAAAGGTATATCTTATTGGCGGCCTGCGGCCGCTTTTAGGGGCTTTCTCCTCCATGGAACGCGGCAGGCGGCTTCGCTACATGAAGTTAATTTTTCTAAACACAATTTGGACATTATGGAACTTTCAAAAGTGTCATAATATCCATAAGCAAAGTGACATAGTGTCCATGGACATTATGACACTACCGAAATGACATAATGTCCATGGACATAATGTCACTTTATGGGGTGTCATAATGTCCATGGACATTATGTCAATGGACACTCTGACATGCCACCATATATCCCACTCGCATCCCACTAAGCGACCAAATATATCTTAAAGGACTAGATCCAAGCTTTCTTTTGAGCTAAAAAAAAAAATTAAAAAAGGGCCCATTTTGGAAAAAAAAGTTCGATTTTCAAAAAAAAAAAAAAGTGAAAAATTGCATGTTTTGAGTTACAAAACATTTATTTTGAAAGATATCCCACTCGCATCCCACTAAGCCACCAAATAGGTCTGAAAGGAAAATATCCAAGCTTTCTTTTGAGCAAAAAAAATTAAAAAAGGGTCCATTTTGAAAAAAAAAGCCAACAAAGTTTTTGTTTTTGCAAAAAAAGTCAAAAATTGCATGTTTTGAGTTATAAAACATTTTTTTTGATAGATATCAAACTCGCATCCCACTAAGCGACCAAATAGGACTTCAAGGAAAATATTTAAGCTTTATTTTAAGAAAAAAATATAAATAAATAAATAAAATAAAGCTTAGGTATTTTCCTTGAAGACCTATTTGGTCGCTTAGTGGGATGCGAGTTCGATATCTCTCAAAATAAATATTTTGTAACTCAAAACATGCAATTTTTGAATATTTGAAAATTAATAAAAAAAAAACTAATGATTCGAAAAGTGAAAAAGAATAATTTCCATTAAAATAATGCATTTCAACACGACTTTTTAATTTAACAATATCCATATGTATTTTTTAACTTTTATTGTTTTTGAAACAAAAGTTTGACAATTTATATCCGTATGTTTGTATGCATTTCTTCCTAAATACATATTTTTGTATGTAAATATTATGTAAGAAACAATCCTAAAATTTTCAATTAAATTAAACATTCAACATTTTCGTGTTTCCATCTAAGTATTCCATATTTATACACGACACATCGATCATACATTTTCATAATTTGTCTGTACATCGCTGTCATTGATGACAGAATAATAAGCATTTTAATAAAATTTCTTCCCCCTCTCCGTCAAGATATATCAAATTGATATAACGGTTTCAAATTGACGGTACTGGGCTGTGAACAAACTGCTCGTACTTGTAGTAGTTCTGTACAATTTTGTTTTTAGGTTAAACATGTTACTTTGTTTGATTGTTTGTTTGTAATAATTATAATTATTATTATTGTTTTTCTTTTTGGCAACAAATCAAAATAGAGCGTGTATCTGCAACAAAAACAAACCACTTGAAATGTAACAATAAACCTAAAGATAGTAACAATAACCGCACATGGAGTGGAGTGTAGTGTGGACTCTTATATAAAAATTTAACACGCGACCTTTTCATTTGTTTCATTTTCTCATTTATCGTTTTCTTTTGTATTTTTTTTTTGCTTCGTATGCAACACCATGTAATTGTGTATCAAGGGACCCTTTTAATTCTCACACCACTCAACAAATTGGTTTTGTCTCACGCAATTGCAACGTTCGTTTTATGTTTAAACAGTATACGCACATACAGGATGTACGATATTAATTCATACAGTTTTAACAGCGAGATAAAAATAGATTTTTTATTGGTTCAAATCAGTAATGCCATCTAAAAAATCATAATACTTACTTGTTATTGCTTAATGCAATGAATGCCTGATCAAGGACGTCTAATCGTTTTTAGATACAGAAAAGTCGAAGAAGTAAACTGAAGTCGAGGGAGGTACGAAACTTGATCGAACACTTAATCTTTATTTGTTATTTGTCGATAGTGTGCTGAACTATTAATCTGAGGGTTGCGGGTTCGATTCCCGCCAGATACTCTGTGCGTATCAGCAAACACGCAAAACGCTTCGCAGTTTGTGTGTGTTTAAAAAAAATCGAATACTTGGATATAAAAGAGTTAAATTTAAAGAATCCTAAAGCATTGAAGTTTATGAATTAATTTGTTTTTGTAAAAATTTTAGACAATTGCATAAATGTCGCTTAATTATTACTGACTAGGTATTATAATATTAGTGTACCCTACACCATCAGAGAGGGGAGGGTATAATGTGTTAGTTCTAATGTTTGTAACGTCTAAAAATCTAAAACCCGAATTCAAGTATAGGGAGGAAAGAACAATTTTCGTCAAGGCTTCGGAACTTAACCGTTCCAAATTTATTAAAACATTGTGCCCAGGTTCACAAACATTCGCTTTGGTTTGTCTTGCATCTATGATCAATGTTTAAATTTTACACACAGGATGTTAATTTTGATTTTATACACAGGATGTCCCTGAACAAAGTATATCCCAAAAAAAAATTCTAGCCTTTTCCAAAGATTTTCCTCAATTATAAGCCATGGGACCATGAGGGGATCCTGAAATAAAAAAAAATCAGTAAAAATTTCCTAATATTTCGAAAACAATCAATAACTTCAAATATAAGAAATTTTTATAATTAGTTGTCAAATTGTTACAGATTTAGCCTTATATAGCATAAAACGTCACTCAAAATGCAAAAGGGCCTATCATCACTTTTTAAAATTTTAAAAATAAATTTGTTGTGGTTACCAATATGATTTTCTTTCTTTAATAAAGTCGTTATTTTTAAAAATAGAAACTTAAAATTTTGTGGAGAATTTTTTGTTTGCATTTCAGGTGACGATATAGACTTTTATTTATATTGTCTATGAAAATGTGAATAGCCTTCTGCTTAAATTACATTTCACTCGAATTCGTATATTTAACAAAAAAATTAATAGCAAAAACATAATCTAATTTTTATTAAAATAAATTACTGAAATTATAGACATGAATTTCAAGGTATCCTAAGGTGTACTAATTGTCCTATTTTTCTGATAAAAGATGTTCTTTTGAGTAATACATTAATGATTAATACAATACTAAGTTTATACAAATCGACACAGAAGTAAATACATTTTTTCAAATACATAAATATACCTCCCTGCCACATGAATAGGACCCTCTAACACAATTTTTTCAAAAGGTTATAGCTTCTACAAAAAAATTTTACGAACTTAATTTTAAAGGTAATTTAGATGTTATTGAACACTACAAAAATTGACTTAATATATACACTGGTTTTGTTTTTATAAAAAAAATTGTGAAACAAGTAAGAAAGTATGGTTCCTCAAGCCCGCTCATAGAATACCCTACACTAAGTAAATGAGCAAAATCAGTTTTCTTTTAAAATTTCAATAATTTATTTTCGTGAATGATTTTCCGAAGAGTGCTATGATGGGTGCTATAATTAATTATAGACCGATCGTCTTGAAATTAGATGTTATTTATGACTATATGAAAGTTATTTGTTTGTAGTTTTATGTGTATACCAACATTTTTAAGAAATTTATGATCGTTAAAGATATTGTGGGCCTTATATGGGAGCTACGACTAATTTAGGACCGATCGGCATAAAATTTGGTTTTGTTATTAATGTCTATACGAAAGTTATTTGCGTTGAATTTTATGTGTAAACCAACATTTTTAAGAGATTTATGCTCGTTAAAGATATTTTCGGAAGTGGGCCTTATATGGGAGCTATGATTATTTATGGACCGATCGCCATGAAATTTGGTTGTGTTATTTATGTCTATATGAAAGTTATTTATGTTGAATTTTATATATATACCAACATTTTTAAGAGATTTATGCTTGTTAAAGTGATTTTCGGAAATGGGCCTTATATGGGAGCTATGACTAATTATGGACCGATGAAATTTGGTTGTGTTATTTAGTCTATATGAAAGTTATTTGTGTTGAATTTTATGTGTATACCAAAATTTTTAGGAGATTTATGCACGTTAAAGTGATTTTCGGAATAGGGTCTTATATGGGAGCTATGACTAATTATGGACCGATCATAATAAAATTTGGTGACATGAATTTCGTATATATAAAACTTAATTGGAGCAAAATTTGTGATGATACCTATAGGGTATAAAAATGGCTTCAAAATTTGCGTCGCATGTATAGGACCCTACTATAAAAAAACAGTTTATGGATAGTTTGCAATAAAAATTTGAAATTTTATTTACATTTTATGAAAATTTGTACATTTTCAATAATGCGTCGAGCCTCCAGTTTTACCCATTGTTTCATAAATTCAATTGGTTCAATGATTTTATGTAATCGATCGAAATGGTTGGCCACTTTATGCCTTAAATAATTTCCTCTTTAGTAGTATACTGCTTGCCAGAAGCATACACTTTACGAGCTAGCCATCCCAAACATTTTCAATGATGTTAAGGTCAGGCGAGAAAGGGAGCCAATCGAGCGCATTAACATTTGGATCGCGTAGCCATGACTTTACCACCCGGGCGGTATGTTTTAATGCATTGTCATGCTGGAGTGTCCACTGTAAGCTTCCAAAAATGTTCAGAAAGTGAGGAATCCCTTCTTGTAGCACTCCAATATAGCAACTAGCGTTCATGGAGCTGGACAAAAATTTCACTTCGCTGGTACCATAATAGGATATGGCTCCCCACACCAAAGCCCCTCCCACTCTGCTATGCAAACGATCCAATTGATGTTGCTCTTTTCGGAGATCGTGAAAATAATAATTGAAGCCATCCCGGCCTTCAAAATGAAACTTTTTTTCAACTGAAATAGGAGACGGTGCCGTTGGTCATGTGAGTTCAACAAAAACCCAAGCGCATATTTTTTCGAGCATTGTTAAATGGTGGTTTTTTCCTAAGTTTTAATCGCTTCGGATGTTCAGTTTTAATTTGTGCAGACTAGTCGTGAAATTTTGATGATACTCTGAGAATCGCACGTTTATCAGTTGCTGAAAGTACAATAATACGATAATACGGCCTTTCATATTTTTGTGTCAATTACAGAACAAAATATGAAAAAAAATTATAACGCGACTTTTCCAGAAGACAAATTTGATCTCAGAGCAAGTAAACATAGACACTTTAAAAAAAAAACAATCCACCGATAATTGTTTGCAAATATCGGAGAGAATTGCACAAAGTACAAAGGGGGTCCTATGCCTAAAATTAATTTGTCTTGCGATGTTTTTAGAATATCTCATATTTATGGAGAATCTTTAGAAAATGGAAGATATTTTTTTTTGTTATTCTGTGTTCAAGAACGATTTTCTACACTATATCCTGTTAAGAGTAACGGATTTCTAGAACATTGAACCTATATATGAGAAGCCGCAGAACAAAAGGTACTTTTCTGAAAATTTAAAAATTTTGGGAAATTGATTTTTTCTAGATTATAAAAATAGCAAAAAATCAATTTTTAAAAAAATTCGAAAAAATACAAAACTAATTTCGAAATTATGATAAACTTTAAATTTGGTTGGCCATGGATAAAATGTGTACCAAATATAATCATAATCAGAAGAGTAAGGTTCAAAAATTAATTTTTGTTTTCGACATTTTTTCGTCCTTATATTGTTATGGAAATCTATTACGATCCAGGTATCCACATATATTTTATGAAATCGATTACATTTTGTATAATTAACGATTTGTCACTCTGTATGCAATTCTGCCGTTTAATATACGAGTACTTACGTACATAACTAGGTATGATTGTTATAATCAAATACATACAAGCTTTTATACATCTATAAATGTTCAGGTTTAGGTACATAAGTATTCATTCGTAGTTTGGTACTTACTTTCTTTTTATACATACGTTTGTATCTGGATGCGTCTGTTTGCCTACTCGTCGTGTATCTTCTGTTTGTTTCATTTGTCTAGTTTTGTTTAGTTGGGAAAAAAGCTGTTAGTGACAATGATAGATGTACTGCGTGATGACACATTATTTAGGTGGTAAATGTACAAATGCGGATTTGAAACACACTCATTCACATATAAATACACAAACACTAGCAGATACAAGATACACAAATACAATTTATGTATAAATGACAGCAACAATATATTAAATACAACAGCAAAAAAAGAAGAAACGAAACAGGGGTGCAAATTAATGTTACCGCATCACAGAGTTGAGACTTTTCCACACTGTCTGTGGTAATTTAATGCAATTTTTTTTATTGTTTCCATTTTTTATGAGTGTTAAAATTCCGAAAGTTTTCTATGACCTATGTAACCCTACTATTTTGAGTATCACGTGACCTACCCACCATCTCTTCCACCCCCTCTATACACAAAACAAATTGAAATTGGTTGACATTTAAAAAATATGTATTAAATAAAATGTGAAGAATAACTGTAATATATAAAACGTTGACATTTATTTGTCTGAACATTTATCAATTTTTTCATTTCTAATACTATAACAATGGTTTAGCCAGCCGTATTCAACAGCAAACTGCTATTTACAATATTAATAACGGAATTGATAAATAATTGAGGAAATAAAAAGCAATCATATTTCTTTTTAAGTTTGAATAAAATAAGTAACGTTTGTAGGTACACATTAATATGAAAAAGTGATGTATTTTAGATGTCATATGTCATAAAAATACCGAAAGGGAAATATTGCGCACATGCTTGTTTAAAAAAATAAAAGTTATATTTTGAGTTTTATATTCTGATTAGAAATAAAAGTTATTTGAGTTTTAAAAGTTATTTTCAATAATATTATTACTAATATTAGTTTATATAAATCCATGAATATAATTTAACTTGTGAAATATTTTTTTTGCATTTGAATGTAAAGTAATAGAAACAACTATAGTTCTATCGATATATAAATGATAAAGATTATTAAAAAAATATTAAAACTACCCCAGGCTATTAACGTATCTCAGGGCACTTATATAAGAAATGTAGGAAAAACATTTCTTTAAATATATCCATATTTATTCGTACATGAGTTTTAGTCCTCGAAGGATAGCGTTAACATATTCTCGGGTATGACCAACCAAAATTTAATTTTTTAACAATGTGGGGGAAATGAAAAAAAAGGCCCAAGGCCCCAAAGTGGGGTATGACGGGTACATGAAAAATTAAAAATTATGCAAAATTTTTGTTCCCTATCCTATTTAAAAGATAGGCATAATTACCAACCTCTGTCTGGATTTCTGTTAATAAAGGATCCAAATCTCTCCCGATAGTTTTCAAATATATATTTCTTAATTAACAATAAATTTGTTTGTATCAGGAAACAAAATTATTTCAAAATGGCTACTAAGTCAAAAGTTATATTCATTCAAATTAAAAAAATTGTAAAAACTATTTTTTTCACAAAATATATAATGTGTTTATTAGGGTATTCATTCGACTAATGATCATTCGATTAATCGAATAATTTCTTACGAATAATTATTCGAACAATTTAAAAATGGCCATTTTCGAATAACGAATAATTCGAACAATTTTAAGTAGAATAATCGAATAAAACGAATAAATGTTCATATATATTTAAATTTATTAAATTGCTTAAAATTTTTCATAATTTCAAATTTAAATATGTAATAATGACACACAAAAATTGTATTGTTTCTGAAATTCGACAAATAACTAAAGATAACGGGACTTTTGGTCACTGTAGATGAGTGTTCCGATAGCTCCTTCTATAAATATTACTGCAAGAAGTTACAATTCTAAAAACCAGTCTTTCGAAATTTTTAACTTAGGACTTGAACCAATGAAAATAAAAGGTACGGAATAAAATATTTGTTATTTAGCTGGCGAAATATTAGAAGAATCGCAATTAATAATCAAAATATTAACTTAGATTAAACTGGAGTTGAATGTGATGGAGAATGTGATTTTGAAACGGTCGTCGAAAGTGATATTGAGGATGACATTTATAATGATTACATTGAAATAGATGAAGGCCATGATCTTAAAATATATTTATAATATACAGTCAGCGTCTAAAGAAAGTGTACAACTTGCTTTTACATTTAAAACATTTTATTTACATATTAAAAAACTATTTGTTCACCAGTTCTAGTATATTTAACAAAACATTTAATTGTTCTCTTGCAATATATAAACAAAAAACTAAACTAGTTCAACTGCAACAAAAACAGTAACAACAAAACCAAAAATACTCCATTTTTAACGCGTCAAAAGAAAGTGTACAGTTTAGGGAAATTAGAAGAAAAAACGTGTTTAGTATTTTATTTGACATCTTTTGGGTTTTAAAACAGTTTCAAGCCTCCTTGGCATTGTTTCTACAAATTTTGATGTCACCGATGTTGGGATGTTGAACCACTCTTCCTGCAGAATTTCATGTAGAGAGTCATTGCTGGTAATATTTCATTTTCTGATCTGTCTGTCCAAATGCTACCGCAGATGTTCATTGGGATTAATGTTCGGTGACTGTGGGGGTTGTTCCAGTTGTTTCGGTGTATGATACAACAACCATTCTTTAACAAGTTAAGAAGTATGCTTCGGATAGTTGTCCTGTTGGAAGATCCAGGTTCGGTCTAGATTTAATTTTCTAATGATGGGTTCCATATTTTCTATAAGAATGTTTAGGTAATCGGTTTTGCTCATCAAACTATCAATAAATATGAGTTTGCCCATGCCACTTGCCGCCATACACCCCCACACCATCACCTAACCACCACAATGCTTTACAGTGGATAGTACATTTTTTGGTCGAACTCTTGATTTTTGCTTCTCCAAATTTTACTCCTTTTTTATATCCGAAAATCTCAAACTTGCTTTCGTCCGTAAACAGCACATTATTCCAAAACAATTTTCTTGGTTTTTATACCTGTTTGCGAATTCTCGAAGTCGCTCTTTATTTCGTTTGGAAATGTGGGGTTATTCTCTCGGAACTCCACCATATAGAGCATTTGGGTGTAGCGCTCGGCGAACCGTACTGTTACTAACTCTCACTCCAGACGAATCTGTTAATTCTTCGCATAATTTTACTGCACTTACTGTGAATATTTTCTTCACTGTTCTCACAATCGATCGAATTTCAAGGTTGTTAAGGCGTTTTGGTGTTCCGGCACGTTGCTGATCTTCTAAAATTCTAAATTTTTTTGTTTGTCTATAATTTTTTTTACAGTATTATGGCTTCTTCCTATTATAGAGGAGATTTCACGTGACGATTTGCCTACATTTTTAAATTTTATGACTTACATTCTTGTTTCAATTGCAGTTTGTTTTCCCATTTTGGTTTTAAAGTTCTCGCGATCAAACAAGAAAAGCTACTATCTTAAAATCTCATGAGACTAGCAGCAAGATCCACAAAAAATTATAATCTAGGCAAAAATAAAGAATAACAATATATTTTTTTATGTAGCTAGAAAAATCTTATTGCAATTCTAAATGTGTACACTTTCTTTTGACGCGTTAAAAATGGAGTATTTTTGGTTTTGTTGTTACTGTTTTTGTTGCAGTTGAAATAGTTTAGTTTTTTGTTTATATATTGCAAGAGAACAATTAAGTGTTTTGTTAAATATACTAGAACTGGAGAAAAAATTGTTTTTTAATATGTAAATAAAACGTTTTAAATGTAAAAACAAGTTGTACACTTTCTTTTGACGCTGACTGTACATTGTATATAAGTGATGTTATTAACCGCGTACGTAAGTGTTGCAATATATTTAATAAGTCGAATGATAAACACAAATATTGCCAACTAACGTTTTGTTGCAAGAAAAGCATGGAGTTCGTCTTATACACAATAAAGGGACAGATTCCCTTTATTGTGAAATTCCCCAAGACCACTTTATTAAGCAAAGATTCGGCAACTTTGATAGAGAATTTGTTTTAAATAATTTAGTGAATAGTGAATAATTAATTTACTAAAGAATTAGTTACTCAATTTAAAACCCGAATTAATGAACGACATAAAAAAGTTCTTAATACGTTTATATTGTATTTGAATTCAGGATCATGTTCAACCAGCTCAAATTTTTTAAAACATAGCTCCAAAACGGAAACTAAAGGGTTTGCTAGTCAATTGTTTTGTAGATTGTTCGGGAGTTAATCTGATCAGAATATTTATGTTGAAAATTTAATAATGGACTTTGTTTTCGAATGTTTTTTTAACATTATCAGTACTTCAATTGTTAACTTTAATGTTATTTTTTGTTTTTTTTTAAATAAAATATTAAAAAACCGACATCAAAACTTCACTTTTTTAAAAAAATCTAAATTATTCGAATAATTCGATTAATTTTAAACGTGTGATCGAATTATTCGAACAAGTTAAAATCTCATATTCGAATTATTCGTTTTATTCGGACAAGAGAAAAATCGAATAATTCGATTACCCTAGTGTTTATACATTGTTGAAAGGAAAAATTAGGAGAAGTTATACAGAAGAAAACATATTTCAAAATTTGAAATACTGCGAGGTCCAGACACTTCCGAAGTAGACTTATTTTTTTATGAATATTTCAAATTTATGCCAAATTTTCGCTAATCGCATAGCTGCTTTCAAATAATTGAAACCTCTTTTGTATGAAACAATATTTTCCTAAATATTTTGCCTAAGCCGTCAACAAAGTCAAAAATCTAAAAAACATAATTTTTGAGATTTTTTAAAAGTCTCTTGGGAAGTGTGGGATACTCAAAAACAATTCACTAATTTCTTTTTCAATTTTGAATTTGAATAAAAAGTTTCTATATAATTTTAAAATTTCATAAACAAAACTTTTATTACATTTTAAAAATTAAAATTTTATAAATAAAATCAGCCAAGATTTTCTATTCCCATTATTTTGAAAAAAGTATTCTATAAATTTTTTAATTCTTAAAAATTTTATAAATTTTTTAAAAGTAGACACAGTGCATATAACACCGTACGACACTCAATATTAGACACGAACCGGATGATATATGTACGTCTGAAACAATAAATTAAATGGAGAAAAAATGTGTTTTTTCAGTTTTTCATTTCGTGATCCTGTTTCCTTTTAAAAGGACTAAAAATTTTCAGAGGAGTACATTTTTAAAAATAAGTTTTAAAATACTTCTGATCATTCTACTATGTCAAATTAGGTGTCAAATGATCAAGAAGAGTTGTAAAATATTTCGTATTATTTTTATTTTATCCTGTAAGGATTAAAAGATGTCAAAAATGTGCTTTCAAAGGTTTATCCTTGAATATCCTTTTAGATTTCCAATAATTTTTTTTTAAAAAAATAGTGAGTTTAAGATCCAAATATTGAATACCACATGCCAAAATTTCATCCTTCTACCTTAACTACTAAAGTGTTCAAAAATATTTTAAATTTTAATGATTTGATTCGAAAAAATATAACAAAATCCGTTGTAAAAAGCAACGAAGAAGACTTTTTAATAAACAAGTAAAATGGTATAGTCGGGCAAGCCCGACCTTATGATACCCTACACCGGGTATATGATTATAAAAAGTTTTCTTTTGATATTAAACTTATTTGTGTTGAATCTTATTTGAATACACACATTTTCGATAGTGGGACTTATATGGGAGCTATAACTAATTATGGACCAATCGTCACAAAATGTTGTGGGATGAATTGTGAATATATGAAACAATTTTTGTTGAATTTTGTTTGGATACTGACATATTTCAGAGATTTATGTATATTAATGACATTTTCTAGAATGTTGCTTATATGGGAGCTATGGAATATTGTTGACCGATCGCCACGAAAGTTAGTCGTGAGAGTTCGGCTTACATAAAACATAATTGTGCTGAATTTGGTTTGAATGTGTTTATAATTAAGATATTTATGAGAGATTTTCAAATAGGTCAATTGTATGGGGACTAGGATAAATAATTGGCTGATTCTAACCAAATTCAATAGCCTTTGTCCTTGGGGCAATATAAGGTTTGTGCCAAATTTTGTCGAATTATCTTTAAACCTGCGTCCTGTAGTTTGATTACAAGGTTTACATGGATTGACGGACATCGCTTAGTCGACTCAGAAAGTGATCCTGAGCAGATTGGTATACATTAAGTTGGGTGTTGGGACAATATTTTTGTATATTGCAAACAACAGCCCTAACCCATTATAATACCTTTTTTGTATACTTATTAATTTTTTTAAAATTTTGAAATTTGAAATTTATTGGCAATCTTAAATTATATTAAAGGATAAACATTTTATAGGACATTTTTGACATCTTTTGATCCTTACAGGATAAAATAAAGATAACACAAAATATTTTCCAACTCTTCTTGTTCTTTTGACATACAATTTGTCATTGTTGGAATAGCAGGAGTATTTTAAAATATTTTTTGAAAAATGTACTACTTTGAAACTTTGAAGTCCTTAAAAAAGGACACAGGATCACGAAATGAAAAACTGAAAACACAGTTTTTCTCCATTAAATTTATAGTTTCAGACGTATATCATCCGGTTCGTGTCTAACGAATTTTTTCTCTATTTGTCGGTCACTTCTATAGGTTTAGAAGTTACAGATTTATTTCCACTTCCCACTGTGCGGCAGTTTCAAACCCTCATTTTAAAATTTTTAAAAACAAATTCCGGAAATTCCCGGGAATGAACATATATTATAAATCCGGGATTTAGGAACCCTGAATTTTGAAATAGTACCTGAAACAAACAAATTTCATCAGGAACAAATTCGGTTGTCACAGAAAATCTATCTACAACAGAGTTCCCAGCAAATAGTCTTTCGCACGTTAGACTCTTTAAATTATTTATATATCGCATTCGTTCAACTATACTAGATTAACTCATAATGTTTAGAATTTCACTTTTTGCAACATCAATATCTATCTACTGTAATAATTTCAACGTATTCCGATTACTCTTTCATCTCGAAAACCACATTTGAGACCATTTTCATGATAGTGACTACCTTTATATCAACAAAAAGGTATTATTTTGAGTTAATACAAAAGTTTAAATATTTTCATAATAAAGGTATCATTTTGATTTGTGACTTTATGTTGTATTTTGAGTTGATGCTGTTTGTTGATAAAATAATACAAAAAAAAAATATTGAGAATTTTCAGAAAAATAGTATTAACTCAAAAAATAGATTTATTTTGCAATAACTGCAAACATTTTAAATAAAAACAATGTAAATATATTTTCAAATGGAATTTGTTTATTATTATGTATTCGGATTTTCAAATTCTCTTAAAATGTAACCACAAACAGTTTTTGTCTATCCTGAACACTTACAAGTTTTTGAACAATTAAACAGTTAAGTTTATATCATATACTAACTGACCCGACAAATGTCACTCCCACTATATTATTACTCCAGATATGCAATAATAAATGGGAGGTGCCACGCCCATTGTACCTATATTGGTCAATTGTGAATCTAATAGCCCTGACAGACATTGGATTTGTGTACTATACTAGCGTTGTATACTACATGTGTGTCAACCTATACTACAATTAAACCATCAAACAATATGGTTTAAAGTTGGTTCGTATACTATGAAAATGTACGTGGTATAAATGTAGTATGTTGCTACTACTCACTAAACACAGCTATGTTCAATAAGAACTGGGAAACCCTAGTCATAATGTCTGTTGAAAATATTTTGATAAACAGTTACAATTTTTATGTTTACTTAAAAAAATGTCTTCAATAAGAAAAGTTTTAGGAAACAGAGATATTAATGTGCTGATAGACGTATGGAAGGAACACATTAATGAGTTACGAGGAGTTCACCGCAATAGCCACATTTACCACATAATGTGTACAGAATTGGAAAATCAGTATGGAATCCAGCTGAAACCCCCCGAATTGCGCACGCGATTAAACAATTTAACAAAAAAATATCGGTAAATATGTTTGTTTGATTTCAATAGGCTGATTTAAACATTAATTATATGCAGTTCTGAGAGATCAAAATCAAACAAAAGCTGAAGCAGTCCCTCACAGTGGCAATATTATAATCAGGTTCATAATATTATTGGGGCATATAAATCCATTAATTAATTACAAGGAACAAATGGACGAGAGTACAGGTTTGTTTAAATTTTGTTTATTATATAACGACATTATAAATAAATAAAGTTTTTATTAATTATTTTTGCAGAAAATTGGTTCACTGAAGATCTGGATTTAATAGTTGAGGAAAGTTCAACTATAGCGGTTGATGAACTAGCTTCAGCTCAATCCTCGGACATAACTCCAACATCTCCAGTATCTGAATCTACGTCATTACCATCAGATGATATTCCTGGAACAAGCTCATCTAAAAAAGAAAGAAAAATACAGAACTTGTTGAAGTTTTAATAAAAGATCAAGAAATTATGGAACATTTCTTGAAGAAAGAAAAGAAAATAATAAATAAATAATAAGAAAGCTCCAAGAAAATAATAAATTGTTGGCTGAATTTTTGAAAAAATAAATTTTAAATAAACTTAACAAATACACTTACTTTTAAAAAACTGATCCGTCAAAGCATTCCTTATATTAATCCCGCAGTTATTTGTTTGGGGTGGGTTACGATGTGGTTGTTGTCGTGATTTTTCTGTGACACTTTCTTGCACCCAATTATTATTAATCAGGTCATTCTTATTGTTGCAAATGTTGTGCAAAATGCAAACAGTTTTAATAATGACGTTGACGTTCTTCATGTGAACTTCCATGCCACGTCCGACTCTTCTAAACCTGGCCTTAATTTGGCCAAATGCATTCTCAACGACACGACGACATGAAGAAAGACGTTTGTTAAAAAGCCTTTCCTTTTCATCTTGGCAACTGTTGTAAGGAAAGGGCTTCATTACAAATTTTGACAATCTAAATGCTGAATCACCTATAAGCAAAATAGGAATTTCTACTCCTTCTATGATTTTTTTGTGCCGCTTAAATGCTTCATGATTCTCATGCATTAATTTCAATTTGGATGCTTCAAATATTGATGAGTCATTACTTCGTCCAGGAGCACCCACATTTATGTAGGTAAACCTATATGGATGATCCACACTCGCAAAAAGTACGACTGAATACCACCCCTTGTAGTTATAAAATTTTTGATGGGTTGAACTTCAATGTGAGATCCATCAATGGCTCCATAACATTGTGAAACCCCTAACCGATCAAATACTGATACAATTTCCTTTATTTTTGAGTCTATTGGAGGATATGCATCAAATGCAACTTTCATTAAACATGTGCAAATGGCCCTGCAGACATCAATGACAATTTCTCCAACTGTTGATCTTCCAACACCAAATAAACTGGCAATTGTTCGATATTCTGATGATGAACCTAACGCGTACAAACAAATGCCTAACCGTTTTTCCAGTGGAATCGCATATCTCCAATAAGTGTCTATTTTGCGCAAGTGCTGCAGCGATTTTACAAGGTAGTCAAACGTGGGTTTGTTTACACGGAATTTATTTTTAAAAGATTCCTCATCTAATTTTGGCACTTCAACCTCCCAAAAAGTAGATGCTTCGACCTGATTAAGTACATTTTGCTTGAATATATCAATAAATTTTTTATAAAATATATAAACAATACTTACACATGTCCAAAAGCGCCTGTATTTCCTTTTTATTTCCTTAATTCTTAACAAAATTTGTCTTCTTTTTATACGATTATACATAATAAGTGCATACCGAAAACATGTTTTCTTTTTTTGAACAAAATATGCAATTTTATTATTATTGTTTAAAATGAGACTCAAAAGTCTTTCTTTTTCCATTTTTCCTAACATATGATAAAATGTAAAAACAATAACAGTAGTACGCATACTACATGTCTGTCACACTAAAGTAGTATCAAAAACCATAGTATACATATCGTGGTATATAAACCACATGTCTGTCAGGGCTATAAAAACCATCCAGAGACCCACTCAAACACACACAAAATATTTCATCGAAATGATTAAGGATTAGTTCAGTTACTAATAGAGCAAAATCAAAAATTTATAAATACATGATTTTAAAAAAATCTAAACTTTTTTAAAGCAAACTTTGTTGAAAACGGTAATTCGAATGAAGTTAGATGACAAAATGTGTATGAAAAACACACAGATGCATTTTTAAAGAAAAATATAACAAAAAATGCACTATCAATAAAACATACAAAAATACGCACTAACAAATCGATGCCATTTTACACCAAAATGTGAGATTCGAATATATAATATTCTACATAATATTTGGACGATTAACTTATAAATATTTTAAATCCAAAAGTTTTTTCCAAATGTAAAAAATTTTCTGAATCTATGACAAATAAATTGTTAAGAAAATTATAAATTTTATAAATACCAACTCCAGTCTAGTCGAATTTTATGGCCTCATATATATTTTGGCTAAAACTTGATTATTCCGAATAATCTATTATAATTCTATTTTCCTGTCTTCGGCACAATTGTAGCTAATACTTCGAGAAATTCCACATGAGAAGGAGTTTTCATTTTATGTGTAATTCATGAATAATACATACATATTTCCTTAAAAAACATAATTGAAGAAATCCAAATTATTTTTTTCAAAAAAATTGTATTTGAAAATGCCGGAAGCATCATGTGCTGCTTTACAACATTTGCAACATTTATCATAGTTAAACTGAAGTTAAATCAGTAAGTTTGCAAACAAATTAGTACGTCAAAAAAAGGTTTATAAAAGTTTAAACAAATAAAACCCTCTATTTGGTATTAACTTTTACTGTATTACTTTTTTGTTTACTAATAAGACATTTTCATGTATGTCTCGCCTTCTTTTGAAAGTCAGCAAAAAGACAAAAAAATAATAAGGCGACTACAATCCCCTAAACCATCATGGCAACATTGTATGACTTTTTAAGACACTGCTCTAAAATTATTGATGCATTTAATGTAATCTTCGATAATACTTGAAAATGTCTATAATCGGCTTTCTGCATTAATAACCAAAATACAAGAAACGCGTTTCCATTTCAAATGATATGCCCAAATAGAGGTAACAAGACACACACAAAAATACATATTTATGTATAAGAAATCTTTATAAAAATCAAAAAAAAAAATAAATTGAAGAAAAAAAATCAAAGAAAAAACTTTAAAAAATGAAGGGTAATACGGTAGCATTTCACAACTAACACAACTACTGTATAACAAGATATTGTTAAGAGCAACAAACAAAAAAAAATAATCAAAAAAGGCAACAACAAAAACCAGTTAATAACACAAAAAACATCGTGCAGCATACATACAGATAAATACAATATACATAAATATATATTGCTTTTTTATCAAGATACGTTTTCCTATATGTATGTATATTTGGTGTATGTAAAGAGTGGGATCGAAAAAATCTTAACATACATAAATGTTAATAAAAAAGAAACCACTAAACCTGGAGGCTTGCTTTTTTTATTTGATTGAAATTATTATTACAAGGGTCACTTTGTTCGAACAGGTAGTCCATCTCCGTATAAAATCTACCACACTTTTGGACACTCTTTTTGTGCTCTTTTTTACCAAAAGCCCAATACCTCTACACTGCCCTTAGCTCCAGGTAATTTGGAGGATTTGCCTCTCTTGGTACAAATAACACATTATTATTCTTGTACCACTCAAGAACTTGCTTACCATAGTGACGGGATGCCAAATCAGGGCAAAAATAAGTGGACACATTAAGAAGTCTTATGAATGGAAGCATCCTCTTTTGTAAACATTCCTTGATGTATGTTTCGTTATTTATAGAGCCCTTTATAACAAATGTTTGGCTTCTTTTGCCGCAACTGCATATTGCTTGACGTTTTGGGAAAATTTTCTGCTTTTGGGTCCTAAACTTTTCTACAGCATTCTCTCGAGCATCAGCACAATAAAAGTATTGACCCGTAAGCTGTGAAAAATTTTTCAGAACATACGTTTCGTTATCCATTATGCAGCAGATATATTTTTTTTTATAAAATTTAAGTTAAATTTCCGTGCTCTGTATTTGGCCTCTAAGTTTTTAGCAGAGTTTCTGTCGGAAACTTTTTGAGCCTTATGTGTTTTCAAAACTGCATTGGCTTTAACTTTTCGTACCAAATAGTAAGAGTACTGAGCAAACTGCACTGCTTTCCTACCGAATGTGTTGGGAGCTCTTTTGAAAATGATTTCTATTTAGAAACATCATGTAAACCATTCCTTCTACCTGAACAAGGCTTTCTATCAACGAACAAGTTTTCCCCGATACTGTTTAATAACATTGGAATCAGTTTGACGGCACCCTCTTCTCGTCACTCATTTTAATCAGATTAACATAATTGAAAGGTAACTTGATAAAAAAAAAATTAAATAATACTTGGGTTAAAAGTTTTAAGGAAAAACGTGTGTTAAGGTTTTTTCGATCTCACTCCTTATTACTCTAACATACATACAGTGGCAAACAAAACATTGTTTTGCTATTTTCATGAAATACATTTCAGACAAAATCATGAAGTTTTGCACATATTGCTCTGTTGAATATGGTAAGAATCGGTCAATGAATTCTTCCAGTTCCCATACAATTTTTTTCAACAATGTATAGCTGCACATTAGAGTTGGTCAATTTGTATGGATCAAAAAAAATGCACAAAGCGGTTATCAAAATCGTAATCTACGATGAATTCTAAGAATGTTTGCCGAAGAAACCATGGGTCTAAAATCAAAACCGTATTTTATATTATTGTTTAAATATACTAACATTTTATTGAGCCTTTTAAGAAACTTGACTATGTTTGGGCTTTTTCGAAATGAAAGAAAGGCAGAAAAGATGAATCTTTGCAAATGGAGAAGATTAACAATAAACTTCACCCGAGGATGGTTAAAAAATCTCATATCGTTGTTGTGCGGGAACCTAAAACCGAGCTTTTGGGTCACAGTGGGGGAAATAAAAAAAAGGTGCAAATAAGTCTGTAACTTCTAAACCGATAGTCCGATTTTAATAAAATTTCCAAGGACTATAGAGTTGCTGAGCTCAAGTTTTAAATTTGGACATTCAACACTAAGGTGGGGCGGATACTCAAGACCCCAAATTGGGGTGTCTCAGGTATATTACAAATTAAAAATGATGCCAAATTTTTGTTCTCGATCCGGTTTGAAATATTTATATATATTTGGAATCTACTAGAAGAGAGCTACAAAAAATATATTTTATAGTTTACGAGATATTCACCATTGAAATTTTAAATTTTATGTATTTTACCTACCTTGGTCTGTATTTTTGCAAATATTGGATTCAAATCTTTCCCGATTTTTTCAAATATATATTTTTTAATTAACAAAAAATTTAGCAGTATTATAAGGAAAGAATTATTTCAAAGATACTTATATTAATCTTTAGTTGTACAGAAAATAAAAACAAAATAAATAATGCATTTATATTTTTCTCAACGGTAACATTTTGGGAAATACTATAGAAGAAAAATAATTTCATTATTTGCCTTCCGAAGTAGACATATCTCTTATGTAAATTTAAAATTTATGGCAAATTTTCTCTAATCGCATAGCTGCTTTCAAAAAATTAAAACCACTTTTATATGCCCCAATATGTTCTTAAATATTTTGCAAAGGGAATTTATAGCTCGGATCTCGGTACCGTCAACAGGGTCAAAAATCTAAAAAATACCATTTTTGGAATTCGTAAATCTTCTTCTAAAATTGAACCAAAAATAACTGTCGTTCAACCCACTATAAATGATACAAACGAAAGACTTTGAATTGATCATACTATTGCAGATCAGAGTAATTCAACTGTTCCAACGGTATCTCAATCATTAACTCAGCCATTACTAAAGAGATCTGCTAATATTAAAAAAGCAACAAATTAAAGCCGAGGAATTGATCTATAATTTACTTTGTGTTAATTTAATTGTTTATAAAAATAATTTCTTCATCACATCTCCTTTAATTTATAAAAATTAATTAGAAAAGATACACAAAATACTAGGGTATTCATTCGACTAATGATCGTTCGATTAATCGAATAATTTCTTACGAATAATTATTCGAACAATTTAAAAATGGCAATTTCCAATAACGAATAATTCGAACAATTTTATGTAGAATAATCGAATAAAACGAATAAATGTTCATATATATTTAAATTTATTAAATTGCTAAAAAATTTTAATAACTAGTATAGCCCGGTGCACTTCGCTACCCCTATCCTAGTAAAATTAAACTATGTACAATGGTATGATAATAACACATGCAAAATATTGAGAATCTCTCAATTACTGTTTATTTGATATTCAAACATTAACTAATTTGGTATGGGAGACACTACTTCACTGTTCTGATCCCACCCATTTTTATGTATTTTATGTAAAAAAATAACTCATATTCACTTTAACTTTACTTTACATTCCAACTAAGCCGATCATGTTTAGCTAAACTTTGTAAAATGATCAAGAATAAATTCGTTTTTAATATGGTAATAAATTGATTGATATACATTTTAAATACTTTTAGAATTATAGTTCTCCAGATATTCGAAATTAATTATTTACTTTGAATGAGAGGTCCACCACTAATGCAATCCCGACCACTTTCAGCCAATCTCTGTAAAATGGTAATAGAGCTATGCGGACAAAGTTTGAAGAATCATGTAATTATAACTTTGTATGATATATAGACAAAGTTTGAAAAATCTTGAAATTATAGTTCACAAAATATTTAAAAATAACTAAAGTATGGGAGGTGACTCGCCACCTGTTCCGATCCATCTCATTTTTGGTTAAACTTCATGCAGTGATAATAAATTGATTAGTATAAAGTTTAAAGCCCTTCGCAATTATAGTTCTGCAGATATGTGTTAGTAACATCTTAAAACGCTTATAACTCCTAAAAAACTGAACCGATTTCAATAAAATATATATTCTGCACTTCTGTGAATAAATCCCTTTAAAATGGTATATTTCATTCCTAAATTGAATGTATAATGTGAGCGTAAAAGGGGTCTAAAGAAATCGACTTGCCTATTAAGGAGTGAGATCGAAAAATTCTTAACACACGTTTTTCATTACATTTTTTAACCCAAGTATTATTTGAATTTTTTTTTGATCAAGTTACCTTTGAAAAACATGTCAGTTATTATGTGTAATGTCAATTATATTAATTTTTTTGTTAATCTGATTAAAATGAGTGACCAGAAAAAAGTGCGTACTGAAATTATTAAATATTTTCAACAAAACCCAACTTGGTCTTACAAAAAGTTGGCCAAGCATACAAAGGTCTGCCGTCAAACTGTTTCCAATGTTATTAAACAGTACCGGGAGAACTTGTCAGTTGATAGAAAACCTGGTTCAGGTAGAAGGAATGGTCCACATGATGTTTCTAAAGCCAAAAAAATAGAACGCATTTTCAAAAGAGCTCCCAACACATCCGGTAGGAAAGCAGCCCGGTTAGCTCAGTGCTCGGACTATTTGGTACGAAAAGTTAAAGCTAATGCAGGTTTAAAAACATACAAGGCTCAAAAAGTTCCTGACAGGAATGCTACTAAAAATTTAGAGGCCAAAAACAGAGCACGGAAATTGAAGTCAAGTTTTATAAAAAAATATTCTTGCTGCATAATGGATGACGAAACGTATGTTCTGGCAGATTTTTCGCAACTTCCAGGTCAAAAATTTTATGTTGCTGATGCTCGAGGGAATGTTGAAGAAAAGTTTAGGACCCAAAAGCAGACAAAATTTCCCAGAAAGTTCTTGGTATGGCAAGCAATATGCAGTTGCGGCAAAAGAAGCCACTCATTTGTTACAACGGGCTCTATAAATACCGAAATTTACATCAAGGAATGTTTACAAAAAAGGCTGCTTCCATTCATAAGACTTCATAATGTGTCCACTTATTTTTGGCCTGACTTGGCATCCTGTCACTATGGCAAACAAGCCCTTGAGTGGTACAAGAACAATAATGTGGTATTTGTACCAAGAGAGGCAAATCCTCCAAACTGCCCGGAGCTAAGGCCAGTGGAGAGATATTGGGCTCTTGTTAAAAGAGAATTGAAGAGTACAAAAAAGGTGTCCAAAAGTGTGGTAGATTTTAAACGGAGATGGACTACATGTTCGAGCAAAGTGACAGAAAGCACTATAAAAACGTTAATGGAAGGGTTTCCGAAAAAGGTTCAAAATTTCATCACTAGTGATTAAAACTATAAAAATAATTTTTTTTGTAAATTGTAATAATAATTTCAATCAAATAAAAAAAAAATTAAAGCTGTAAGTTTAGTGGTTTCTTTTTTATAAACATATATGTATGTTAAGAATTTTTCGATCTCACTCCTTAATATTATGATTTCAAATTTACAAAAATTGTATTGTTTTTGAAATTCGACAAATAACGAAATAGCTCCATCTATAAATATATAAATATTACAGAAAGAAGTTACAATTCTAAAAACAAATCTTTCAAACTTTTTAACTTAGGACTTGAACCAATGAAAATAAAAGGTACGGAATAAAATATTTGTTATTTAGCTGGAGAAATATTAGAAGAATCGCAATTAATAATCAAAACTTTAACTTGAATGTGATGGAGAATGTGATTTTGAAACGGTCGTCGAAAGTGATATTGAGTATGACATTTATAATGATTACTTTGAAATAGATGAAAGCCATGATCTTAAAATATGTATATGTATATAAGTGATGTTATTAACCGCGTACGAAAGTGTTGCAAAATATTTAATAAATCGAATGATAAAACACAAATATTGCAAACTAACGTTTTGTTGCAAGAAAAGCATGGAGTTCGCCTTATACATGATTTTGAACATCGTTGAACATCTTAGTCTAACATGGTAATAAACTTTTTGCGTATTTTTAAATGCGTCAATCATGCACTGCCTGACTTCAATAACGGAAACTAAAGGGTTTGCTAGTCAATTCTTTTGTAGATTGTTCTGGAGTTAATCTGATCAGAATATTTCTGTTGAAAATTTAATGATGGACTTTGTTTTTGAGTGTTTTTTAACATTATCAATACTGAATTGTTAACTTTAACGTAATTTTTTTGTTTTTCTTTAACAATAAAATATTATAAAACCGACATCAAAACTTCATTCTTTACTTTTTTTAAAAAAATTAAATTATTAGAATAATTCGATTAATTTTAAACGAATTATTCGTTTTATTCGAACAAGAGAAAAATCGAATACCCTACAAAATACCCATTTTTACAACATTTCCAAATCAAGGACTTTAATATTGAGATTAGCGTATATTGTGTAATTCTATTCTAGGATTACGAATAAGACACTCTTTTATATTCGATTTAATTTTAAAACAATAGTACTCGTATCTACAAATAATTATTTTCCAATGGAAAACATTGTAGTTTTATCGCACTTCTGCCCAGCACTGTTTCTTGTGGTTTTAATATTATAGAGGTACATGTATTGCTGGTGAGACCCCAAGATTTGACAGAGGTGGAAAACAAGTTTTTTGTTTTTAATTTACAGCTTATCAGTTGAAGTGTTTTTTGTTTTAAATTTATTATTTTTTAAAGCTTTTTGTTTTACTTTTGGTAATAGCACGAGCAAGATCACGTTTTCAAAGGAATACATACTAACACTTGGCGATATTTTAAGTCGTATATGTATGTATGCACATTTGCCCAAGTCGATCTATAAGGTTGGGTATGACAAAAACAAAAAGAAATATATAATTTTCACCAAATTGGAAGAATAGTAGGAGTGTTATATTTTTTTTTGATGCTTTCAATAAAAACTTTATACTTAGGTACGGGTAGACATAGTAGGTATACATATCAATAGTGTATTCATATATTCATGCTGTATTAAATGTACTACATACATATGTATATAGTTACACTAATATATGAAACCGTATAGAAATTATTAAAATTCATAATGAGTTAGTAAACAATGTCTGTTCATAATGAATCTTATAATTAAATATTCTGTATATATTTATAAAAATGTATATAGAACATATGTACATATAGATAATATAGCGAGGTACATTTCATAACTTATTTTACGAAAACGTTAAATGTTGAAAAATTCAAAGACGGTAAAACCAATTTCTGTGTATTTCAGTGTACCTCTGTTTAAAACTGATATGATAAAATATGTGGAAGCATATTTCAAAAAGCTTAAATATATTTATAAATATTGTTTTTCCAACTTCAATGTAAAATATTTATTGCAAAGTATAGTCCATATGATATCCTACACCGAGTATATGATTATAAACAGTTTTCTTGTAATATGAAACTTATTTGTATTGAATATTATTTGAATACCAAAATTTTTAAGATATTTATGCTCAATAAAGTGATTTTCGGAAGTGGGCGTTATATGGGAGCTATGACTAATTACAATCTGCTACAAAATTACACTTATTGTCAGAACTTGAAAAGCGATCTAATGAAACACCCTCAAAATTTTTAGTTATTTTGAAAAAAATGTTTTAGGGAAGGTCGTAGTACTTTAGTACCTCTAACTCACACATTTTTAGACCGATTTCAAAATTTTAAACAATTATGAATAGACAAATAATTAAGCTTTCCTTTTATGTAGGCATGAAAAGTATATTCCAAGAAATTGTTTAAGTTTTTATAAAAAGTTTAAATTTTTTTTTATTTTCTTCGTAATTTTTCAAATTCAACAATAGTTATTTTAATTTTTTTCTATGAAAACCTATTTTGTTTGTCTCAGTGTTTTAAAGACAAAAATAGACAAAAATGAGACATTATTTGTTAAAATCGGTATATATTTGCAAAAGTTATTGAACTTTATAGAAAGAATTTCGAAGAAAATTTACCTTGTAAATTAAAGATTGTACAATTATTTTTTGTTTTTTTTTTATTTATATGCACTGGGAGAGAAAATACTAAAAAATGAAAAGTTGAATAACTTTTAAAATTTTCATCCGATTTGAATAATTAGAACCATATTTTGTTAAGAACTAATTTTTCTTTATACAATGGTATAAATTGTTATAAGCTTTCATATGAAAAGCGACTAAAATCAAAAAAGTTGATAAATTTATTTTTTCTTTTAGATATTCTTAACAAAAATAATACTTATAACTTACAAATGTAACAATAAATGCATAGCATTTTAAAGCGTAATCAGTTTTCTTTCCAAACACGTTAAAAAATTTAAAATCGGACATAAATTGACTGAGTCTCAGGTCGATAAGTTGACGAACATCACTGAAAACGATTTTATGTTTATGTGAATTTTTTGACACAATGTGTAATGTACTCAACAAGACCTATATCCCACGATAGGTCGTTTTCCAAGTTTTTTTTCCATCGTAGCGCCGTGTTATGGCCCGATCGTCCCAAAATTTGGTGGGATGATTTGCGTATAAATGAAACATATTTGTGTTTTAATTTTATTTGGATAATAACATATTTCAGAGCTTTATGCACATTAATGAAATTTTCGAGAATGGTGCTTATATGGGACCTATGGAACATTGTGGACCGATTTGTTAGTACGAGTTCAGCTAATATAAAACTTTTTTTGCTGAATTTGGTTTGAATATGTTTATAATTAAGATATTTATTAGAGCTTAACTATTTTCAAATAGGGCAGTTGTATGCGGGCTAGGAGAAATAGTGGACCGATTCTAACCAAATTCAATAGGATTAGTCCATGGGATAATATAAAAGTTTGTGCGAAATTTTGTCGAATTGTCTTTAAAATCTGCTGTTGATTACGAAGTTTACATGGACGGACGGACGGACGGACAACGCTTAATCGACTCAGAAAGTGATCCCGAGGAGATTGGTGTTAGGACAATATTTTTGAACGCTACAAACATCCCACTATGGTGGTGTAGGGTATAAAGATGTTTTGCACGATGAGCTCTTTTTGGCGGTGGAGTAGTGTGTTTTGCATTTCAATTTAACCCTCCGTTTGTCGCAATCATTTTCAATCGAGACTAGTCGCAATGTACAAAATTGATATCAATAAAAAAACGCCGCATTTGAAAATAATCTCTTCACTTTTTATTTTGAAAACATAAAAACAATATTAAATTCAAAGTATTTAAAAGAGTAATAAAAATAAAATTGCAGTAAAAATATATTTTTATCAAAACATAGCTTAAAATTTAGGGTGCTTAAACAAATTTACAATAAAAAATGTTTGCCTGTATCAACCGGATCAGTTGCGACTAACGGAGGGTTAAATGCACTTTCAGAACAATTTCCGTTACCTCTAAAATACCGTTACCCATTATTAAACTAAGAAATAATACCATTACCGAAATTATCCAAATAAGCGTTGCCATTACCTTTCAATGGCTGCAAATTGGTAAACCACTTTAATTTCAATAAATTTTTTTTTCTTTTAATTTTCAAAAAAATAGTTAAGTAAATTCGAAAAATGTTTGAATTACTCTACGGATTAATACAAATTTGACCTATAACAGCGGACAATAATGGGGTTTGGTAAAATGTTCACTATATATTTCATTTGATATGGATCGTAATATTTATTAAAGTTAACATTTATAGGATCAAAAGAATGAATGACAAGAATTGCACTTTACCTGAAATCAACAGCTCAAATTGCTAGTTCTGGTAAATTGTAAAAGTTTTTAACCAATTTGTTTCGTTTCTTGTATTATACAGTGGTCGATTAGTGGCCTAAAGTCTGAAATAATTTTTTAAACAATTTTAACATTTGTGTAGTATTTTATTTGTATACTTTTATTAACTTAATTTAACAAAAATCAAAGGACATAATTAATTAAATTCTAAAAATGAGAAAACAAAATTAAAAGATTTCTTTATTACGGCATTGACAAAACAATGGCATTACTTAGGTATTATTTTAACAAATATGGTCTAAACTTTGCAATAACTCAATATTTTGTTGGGTATCCCTTATTTTTTATAACTGCTACATATCGACGATGCATTGAACCAATTAAAGAGTCAATGGTCTACTTTGAAATATTTTGCCATTCCCTTATAACCTCCTCCGATAAATCTTCCTTCCTGGTCTAATTTTGGGTCTTATTTTACGATCTACAATTTCGCATAGATTTTCTATGGGATTGTGATCTGGCGATTCTTCAAAACACGTACCTCGTTGGATTGTAACCATTCGGTTACAACCCAAGAGGTATGTTTTGGGTCGTTGTCGTGTTGGAATCTCCAAACTAGGGGCATATTTTCCTCAGCGTATGGATACTTAACATCGTTTAATATACCGGTCATGGTATCATTTATAATATGAATTGGGCCCATACCTTGCCCTGAAAAACATCCCCATACCATAATATTGCCACCGCCAAACTTTACAGTCTTATTTGTGTACTTTGGATCTAATCTTTTTCCCTTTGGTTGTCTGACAAATGTTCTCCCATCACTGCCTCTTAAATTGTATTTGGATTCGTCGGAAAAGAGGGCAGTATTCCATTTCTGTATCGACCAGTTTAAATGATCCCTGGCAAATTGTAGACGAGCAGAACGGTTCTTTTTAGAAATGAGTGGTTTTTTCACAGGACGATAGCAACCAAGACCAGCCTCATTTGCCCTGCGACTAACTGTTCGGGTACTTATTTCCTCTCGAGGAATTATTTTTGGGAATTTCTTGAACTCTCTCGCTATTAAATTATCTTGTCTAGGAGTAGTCTTACGAGGTCTTCCGCCTAAATGTTGAGTTTTACAGAACCGGTCTCACGAAATTTCTTTATAATTTTTGAAACTGCTGATTTATTTATTGAATATTTGTCACAGATACTTTTTTGTTTTAAACCAGCTTTAAAATCGTTAATTATTTTATTTTTTAAGTCTTTACAAATCTTAACTTTAGCCATTTTCGTTAACTTTGAAAAAAAGCAATTATGCGAAAAACTTAGAAAAAGAAATTGTGAAAAATTACCAGAATTTAAAAATAAAATAACTGTAAACTGGATGCTTTTTATATCGTTCTTTTAAATATTATTTTCGTTTTACACTTCTTTCTTGCAGAAGTTTAAAAGTTTCCATTGTTTTGTCAGTAGCGAAATAGTGAATGTTTTTAATTTTGTTCCCTTTTTTCAGAATATAATTAATTATGTTGGTTGTTTTTCAGTTAATTTATATAAATAAAATTATACAAGTAAAATACTAAAAAAAATTATTATTTTAAAACCACTGTATATCTTTAATAATATCCCAAAAGCAATTTTAGCAATCTGTTTAGCAAAAAATTTAATAGATTGTATTTTGAAATTTATTAATGCTTTTTTAAAATTTATTTATGGAAATACAAAATGTATTTTATTTATTTTAATAAGTTATAACTATTTAATGAGTTTTCTCATTTGATAAATTCTATGTTGATCCAGTTAGAGAAACATTCATATCAGATAATTTTGAATCAAAACAAAACATGTAAATATTTTCATATAGTTTGACCAAAACATTTTACCGGTCCAATCTATTTGTTAATTTTTTGAACACTTAAGTTAGCTTTTTCCATACCGAACGTTTTTGATTAACAGGGCCCCTAGGCCCTATCATGCCTTAATAGTTAGATTTGTAACCGCTATGTTACAAAAATAATGACAAAATTATTATTCCCCCATATAATCAGACATAACTCCAAACTATTCCAACCGATTTATATCTTGTTGGTTATATAAATGTCTTCGTATTATCGTCTTCGTATCAAAATTAACTATATTTTTATAACAAACAAATAGATTTTCTTTGCTTTCGGCAATTTTGTGCTAATTTATGTTAATTATAAATCCACCCACTTGTAATTGCACAGTTGTGAAAAATACAATACTGTTCATATGTGTGGTAAGTTAATGTATGAATTGTTTATATATACAATAACAACAGCAACAAAAACCAACATTTTTAACAACAACAATTAAGTGCAGAAGTCACGTTTTGTGGTGTGCCATTTACTAATTGTCCATAAAAAATAAGTTTATTTGTATTAGTTTTTTTTTCTCAACATTTGGTTACTTTATTTACGAAGTAATTATCAAAACAAAACAGAAAAAAACGACAAAATAGAAAACAAACAGCATTTGTTTAAATATATGTACATAATTAAAAATTGTAATTAAACGAAATTGATATTCATGTGACATCTTCTAGTTCGCGTATAATATAAATATTGTTTTAAGTAAGAATATGAGGCGAAAATATTGGGCCATATTTTAAACGTTTTCTTTTACACGTTTAAGTAATAGTATTTTTAATAAATTATAGCTAATACATTTAAGTCGAAAGTTTTGTTTAAACAAAGTTCACATACATATGCACATCTACAGTATGTTCAAAAAAATAATGTTAGATCAAGAGATATTTTATTGTGAAAGGCAAAGAACATTTTTAAATATAAACAAGTAAGAGAGCTATATTCGGCTATGTCGAATCTTATATACCCTTCACCAAATTATAAATACAAATTTTAAATATTTTTAGGTAAACAAACTTTATTTTTTTTCAAAGTTTGAATTGTTATTTTAAATTTTAAATTTCAAACTGACAGAATTATTTAAGATTTAGATCCCGAAGATATCTGGGGTCTTAAAAAAATTGATTTCAACAGACGGACAGATGGACGGACATGGCTTAATCGACTCCGCAATCTATAAGGATCCAGAATATATATACTTTTTACGGTAAGAAATGAAAAATTTAGAAATTACGAACGGAATGATAAACTTATATATTCTTTACCAAACCCCGAACCCCGGTATTTTCAAAAATCAGTCCCGATTAGCCTCTCTATTTTTGTAGAATAAAATTATAGTCCAACTCCAGTGGCGTATAAATTTGCTAATTAAACGTAAATTTATTTATTTCCAACATTTATATCTTTGGTGACACCCAATGAAATTTTCCGTCAACAATTTTCGTAGAATATTTTGACCCTTAAATATCCTTTTTGAAAGGACTTTTTTTGATTTTCTCGAAAAAGGGTCAAATTGACTTCTAAAGATTCTATACACAATTTTCTATGATATTAGAATTGGTCTAGATACTATTTGAAGCACTATTGTCAATATTTGAGTTATTACACTTTAAACAAGGAAAATTTAAAAAAAAACAAGTAAGAGTACTATATTCGGCTGTGCCGAATCTTAAATACCCTCCACCTAAATATGATGGTATAAAAACTGAAATAATATAACAATTAAAGACTAGTTTACGCAGAAGATATTTTATTTCAAATGTACAAAAAAGTGTATCTAATTCAGCAATTTATAACTGAAATTCCTATTAGAACGTATGAAATTTAACAATTTATATACTTAATAATTAGTTAATACGTTTGGATCAACATTTTTCCCTTTTAACCTCTAGTGAAGAAACAGAGAAAAAATATAAAAAAGTCCCTAAAAGGACATTTAAGAGTTAAAATATTCTACGAAATTTTTTCCCGTAAAATTTCTGTGGGGTTCACCAAAGATACGAAAATTGTAAATAAAGCGCTTTATACTCAATTAGCAAAACTGCACGACATCTCGGGTCTCACATTTTTTTAAAAAGTATCTCCAAAATTCCAAATATGATCCGAATGAGTTGAAATTTAAAATATAAATAGTCCTTATATAAAAAAATTTAAAATTCGCTCAATATATACTAAACTATTTGACAAATAACAAATAAAAAGTTTTACAATATTTTTTATTTGCTCTTCATATAAAAAAATTATGCAAATGTTCGTAACCTGAATCATAGAGAAACATAGAGCTAAAACTAGAAAAAAACTCAAACAAAAAAATTACTCTTACTGTTGTTTTTGTTTTCACATAGTTTTTTCTACTAATACATTCTCACCACTTAGTTTTCTGACAATTGAGTTAGGTCTTTGACAGCAGAGTTTCCGCTCTATGTCTATTCTCTATGACCTGAATGTTTAACACCTGATTATACTTAAACTAAAGATTTTTTTGTAGATTAGCGTGATCACAAAATATCTCCGAAATTTTTTAAATTACAAGAAACAAGTAAGAGTACTATATTCGGCCGTGCCGAATCTTAAATACCCTCCACCTAAATATGATGGTATAAAAACTGAAATAATATAACAATTGTTAGAAAGACTAGTTTACGCAGAAGATATTTTATTTCAAATGTACAACAAATTTTTTCTAATTCAGCAATTTATAACTGAAATTCCTATTAGAACGTATGAAATTTAACAATTTATATACATAATAATTAGTTAATACGTTTGGATCAACATTTTTCCTTTTAACCTCATGCAAGGAACAGAGTATAAAAAAGGGTATACAAATATATTTAGACAAATTTCAAAATATTTGGTTGTGGGACATATGTGGGAGCTATGACCTATTATGGTTCGATTGTCATAAAATATTTTTACGTGATTTTTATGTATTTATATGAGAGCTGTGGCCAATTATGGACCAATATTCACAAAATTCAGTATTATGATTTTTGAATACAAATTACTGATCTGTGTACTACTTTGGTTTAATATATGGATGCTATGACCTATTATGGTCCTAAGTATTTAAGGGCTACTTTTGTAGAATTTCATATAAACAACGCTATTAATAAGAGCTATGCCGAATTATGGACCAATATTTAAAAAATCTTGTAGTACGATTCTTGGATACAAATTACTGATCGGTGTAAAATTTTGGTTCAGTATAGATTTTTTTGGATATTTGTGCATGTTAAAGTTTTTTCCTGAAGTGCTTTTTAGATGGAGGTTATGACCAATTATGGGCCTATCATCATAAAATTTGGTACATCGATTTCAACCTGATAACTATATTTGTAAGAAATTTATGAGGATTTTAGTGATTTTCGGGAGTGGACCTTATATGTGAGCTATGGTTAAATATGGACCGATATTCACAAAATCCAGAAGTATGATTACTGGATACAAATTACTGATCTGTCCGTAATTTCATGTTGATATCGATATGTTTTTAATATTTTTTAATGTTAATATCTTTTTTCGGAAATGGTCCTTATAGGGGAGCTATGACCAATTATCGGCCAATCTGCATACAATTTGATACAGTGATATCTATATATATATGTATAATTTTTGTCGAATTTTAGCATGATAAATGTATTTATAAGAGATCTATGAGTACTTAACTGATTTTTGGAAGTGGACCTTATATGGGAGCTATGGTCAAATATGGACCGATTTTTACAAAATCCAGTAGTATGATTTCTAAATATAAACTACGGATGTGAGTGAAATTTTGTTTTTATATTGATATTTGTTAGATATTTATGAAGGTTAATGTGTTTTTCGGAAGTGGTCCTTATATGGGAGCTATAACCAATTATCGGCCGATTGTCATAGAATTAGAATTAGAACATAGAATTAGGGGGAATTAGGATATGGGGATTATTTGTGTCGAATTTCAACTTGATAGCGACATTTATGCTTATTTAAGAGATTTTCGGAAGTTTACTTTGTATGGGGGCTATGGTCAAATATGGGCCGATCCACGAAAAATTTTGTAATATAATTTTTTTTACCACGAAACTTATTTTTGCAGAATTTTATATGGATATTCGTATTCTGTAGGCATTTATAGACCATATAATCATATTTCGGGAAGAAATTTTTATGGGGGCTAGGAGATATTATATTCCGATTCTTATAATTTTCACCAGAGTTACTCCTTTTATCATAAAAGTAGCGAGTGCAAAATTTTATGATATTAGCTGCACTATATTTACAAAAAATGTCCAAAAATCAATTTTTTTTTTGAGGTTGTCCCACCTTTTAATTCATAACTTTGGTTCCACTGTACTGATTTTGTGGATTTTCAATACCAAACTGCCTAGGACAATAATAAACATTTTTCTTGCAACTCTACTAAGTTTGTTTGCGTATTATGGACGTGAGCGTGTTTTACACAGACGGACAGACGGACATGGCTCAATCGACTTAGAATTTCTCAATGTTACACACGGAATGACAAACTTATATATACCCTCATTCACCACTTATGGTGGCGGAGGGTATAAAAAATTGCGGAAGAGTGTTTTAATAATTCCTGTTATGAAATTTCTTAATTTAATAGAACTTAAGCGACATGTTAAATAAAATAATTTCATTCAATATTCAATTTCATTCAAGTTTTGTCAAATTAAATTGATATTTTTTTTAATAATTTATAAGTTATATAAATTTCGAATTTGTGGACTGATCCTTAATTTAGAAAATTTTCTTTCGGTTGATTTCACGTTCTGGAAAACAAAATATCAAGTTACTGATTATAACATTTGTATCATAAATCGGATTTTTAAAAAAAATCTTTAGGTTTTCTTTCAGCTAGTGTTTCGGATTTAGATTTAATGAAAGCCAAATCAGGTTATTTCGGTTTGAAAGGGTTGTTGATAAAGTTTATTTATAATTTGTAATTTAAATGTTAATTATACAAATAATTCAGTGAAAATAAATTACCAAATGTATCTTATCTATTAAAAATATCACAATATTTATTTTGAGGATTAATTAATGATTTTGAAATGTCACTTTGAAGACGTTTTTTAAAAAATTTTACGATTGTGGACGGCTGGACCGATTTTATTGAAATTCGAACTGGGCGTGGCACCCATACAAAGTAAATAGTTGTTATGGAATATTACCATGATACGTAGTTCGGCAGAAAGCGGACGGTAAAAGTACAGAGGAAATATGTAGTTATTTTCGAATATCTGGAGAATATAATTACAAAAGTCTAGTTCCTAAAAAATAAAAACATAGTTTGTTTGAAAATGGGCGGGATCGGAAAAAGGGTGATGGCTGCTTCCATACAAAGAACTATAATTTCAAAAGTCTTCAAACTTTGTACGTATCACATTCTTATTACTGTGAGTAATTTGAAAACGGAAAATTAGTGTGCATGGCCTCTCCCGTAAACATTAAATATATATTATTGAATATCTGGATAACTATAATAGTTAAAGCCTCTAATTATGGTATGCTTTTTTATACCCTTCACCTTCGTGAGAAGGGTATATATAAGTTTGTAATTTCTACATTTTTCATTTCCGACCCTATAAAGTATATACATTTTGGATCCTTATAGATAGCGGAGTCGATTAAGCCATGTCCGTCTGTGTGTCTGTCCGTCTGTCTGTTGAAATCAGTTTTCTGAAGATCCCAGATATCTTCGGGATCCAAATCTTCAATAAGTCTGTCAGACATGCTTTCGAGAATTTTGCTATTTAAAATCAGCAAAATCGGTCCACAAATGGCTGAGATATGAGGAAAAAACCAAAACAACCTCGATTTTTTACCTATTTTTGACCTATATCTGGATTACTAAGACATTAATATAGACAATATGGATATCTAATGATAGATATTTCAAAGACATTTGCAACGACGTATATAAGACCATAGTAAGTTGGACCTACAATGGGTCAAAATCGGGAAAAAAAATTTTAACTCTTACTTGTTTTTGTTTCAATTAAGCATAGATGAAGTAGAAATCAGAACATCGGTAGAGTGACCCCTCAAATATAAATTAAATAGGTACTATTAAATATATGGATGTCAAAAATGCACTATAGGTAATTTAACCCATTTTTGAGGCAAAAAGTCATCTTCTGTACTTTCAAAAAAGCATTTTTTGTTTTTGGAATTTATTGTATCCGCTATTTTGAATCTGAAAAATTTTACCTCAGATTCGAAATCAGCAACCTTGAAAACCTCCGTATACCGATTTTCATCCCTGTTCAGTGATTGCTTATAGTTTTGGTCACAAAAATGGGTGAAATTACCTATAGTGCAGTGTGCGTGGCCTTTCCCATACAAATTAAATATTTATTATCGAAAATCGGTAGAACTATAATTGTGAGATTCTCATTGCAAGCATCCGCTGTTAATGGGGATCGGAACTGTGAGCGTCACACCTTCCATATAAAATAAATAGTTATTATTAAATATCTGAATAGAAATTGCATCGAAATATTCAGGATATCTGTAATAATACAAGAATTTTGAAAATTACAAGATAATATTTTTACACTATCGATGACAAAAGCATATCTACATCTTGGTACACCCCTAACTACAACATTTGTACCATAGTAATTATATTCATTAAATTTTTTAAATCACGTCCACGTTTTTATTTTTTGAAAATTGTACCCATTGGACCCTACAATCCAAATTAATAGTCCAACATTTAATAAAAAATATAACATAAAACTTACTACTCTCAAAGGACATCAACGATTATATACATACAATATAAAAAATATGGGTTTTGTATATTCTATGAATTGTACTTTTGAATGACGTTTGTATAAAAACAATTGGAGAAATCCAGAAATTAAATAACTATACCATTGAGAGCTACAAATTGATACCATATTCTGTTTTACCCCAAACGAAAAATGTGCTTAGTTTGGAGTCCACAACATTTGCCATTACCAAACAAATTACAATCGTTTTATCTTGACTGAAAAAATAGATTCATCGACACTCGTTTTATGAATAAATCAACGAAAATGCATGAATATAAAGACAGAAATTGTAGTGGTGAAAATGTTAACTGAAGTAACTAACTGATGTTTTTATACATATTCATTCCACACAGCCAATTTACGGTTATTGTTTGTGACTCCTTCCTTTGCGCTAGATTTTTGTCTATATATAATCTTGTGCCGGCTCTCTCATCAATTATAAATTTTGTTATTTTGTTGCCATAATTGTTTTAATTAAAGCACGTACTTTTATTCAAGTCGTGCTGCAATGAATTTCAAACTAATATAATTTCTTCCTCTTTCCAGACTTACTTAGCTTCCTTCTTAAAGACTTCTTTCTTCTGTCTTTTTAATTGTCAAATCATGTTTAAATAATTTAATAAATGTTTCACCCAATTTTTTCACTTTAACACCTTTTCTTAAAATAAATATTAAATGTATACGAAATTATACATTTAATACTTACTACATACAATACATACTTTTATTTATACACTCAAGGAAATTAAGCAAAAGCGCGAATGTAAAGTTCAGAAATTTTAAATTTGAAGAGGTTAGAGATGAGAGACGAGAGTTAGAGTTGAGAGATTTTCCATACCTGTGATTAAATCACCATGATTGAAAAATCACTGGTAACAACTGTTACTGAAACTAGCAAGTAACAATTAAATGTTAAATGTCATTTTAACATTCACTGTTCAGATTTTTGAAAAATCACTGGAACATATACATCAGTGTTGCAGAATGTCCCGATTTTCACGTCATTGTCCCACGCGAGATCCTAATTTCCGCTTTTCTATATTTTCTAAATCCAATACTTACTTCAAAACATATACTCATATTAAGTAATAGCTAGTTTTGAAATAACTTCATTTAAAACCTTAAATAATTATTAAATTGTAAAAATACTGCATTGATGTTGCAAATATTCATCTCAAGTCAAACACAATTTTTCAACAAGATCGGTGGAGAACTCTCTGATATATGTATATCCCACTCGCATCACAGTAAGAGACCAAAAGGCTCTTAAAGGAATAGACCTAAGTTTCTTTCGAGCAAAAATAAAATTAAAAAGTGCCGATTTTGCCAAAAAAAAAGTCATAAATTCTATGTCTTGAGTTAAAAAATATTTATTTTGATTATATCTCAATAGCATACCACTAAGCGATCAAAAAAGTCTTCAAGGAAATGACCTAAGCTTTCTTTTGAACAAAAAAATGGGTACATTTTGAAAAAAAAGTCAACAAAGTTTTTGATTTTACAAAAAAATCAAAAATTTTAAAGGAATGGACCTAAGCTTTCTTTTGAGCAGAAAAAAATTAAAAAGGGGTTCATTTTACAAAAAAAGTCAATCATTTTATGTCTTGAGTTAAAAAATATTTATTTTGATAGACATCCCATTCGCATCCCACCACCGATCTTGTTGAAAAATTGTGTCGGAATTACTATCCAATAGTAATCACGATCCGAAGACATCGAATTCAAAAGTTAATTCCCTTGACATGTAATACGGTACCGTGAAATAGCTCCCAAATGAAATAACTCCCCACGAAAAGATGAAATAACACCCACCAAATTTGTCATACAACTTAGGACTTATTTCATTATGAAACAACTCCTAACGCATAGGAAGTTATTTCATAATTTTTTGTTGGGAGTTATTTCATAATGCAATAACTCCCAATGAAACAACCCCCAATGCATTTTTTGTTGGGTTTTATTTCATTTTATTTTGGGAATTAGGAGTTATTTCACCGTATTGGGAGTTATTTCATTTTTGTATCATAAATATCAAAAACTGGCTTCACTCAGAAAAGTTTTTTGCATTGCCGGCCTTTGGCCGGGCGCTAAGGTTTTCTCCTCTGGGGTGTATCAAAAACCGACTTCGATGAATATATAAGCGTCAAATTATCGTAAGCGACATTTTCAATTTTTTTTTTTATTTTATGGACCGACTGATGTTTTAGCGTTCTCAGAATATCAAAATTGTTAATAACTTCAAAATTATAGGGGGTAAGATTTTATCGTAAGTCAATGTTTACATTTTACAGTAAACGAATTTTATGCAAAAAACTTTTCAGAGCGAAGCCAGTTTTGATACACCCCAGAGGAGAAAACTTTAGCGCCCGACCGAAGTCCGGCAATGCAAAAAACTTTTCTGAGTGAAGCCAGTTTTTGATACACCCCAGAGGAGAAAACCTTAGCGCCCGGCCAAAGGCCGGCAATGCAAAAAACTTGACACATCCCAGAGGAGTTAAACTTTGCGCTACGCCATATGCCTGCAATGCTTGCTTCAGATTGGGAATTATTTCATTTCTATTGGGATTTATTTCATTGGGAGATATTTCGCTTTTTTGGGAGTAATATTTTTAAAATTATGAAACCGCCCATTATTGGGAGTAATTTCATTTTACCCTTTGGTAGTTATTTCATTTTTCAAGTTTGGGAATTATTTCATTTTTGATGGGAATTATTTCATAGGAAGTTATTTCATTGGGAGTTATTTCATTTGGGAGCTATTTCACGGTACCGTGTAATACATATCAAAATAAGTATTTTGTAACTGAAGGTATACAATTTCAGATTTTTTTTTTGCGAAAATCAATTTTTTTTTTTACTTTTGTTTCAAAATGGACCCATTTTTTAATTTTTTTTGCTAAAAAGAAAGCATAGGTCTATTCCTTTAAGAGCTTTTTGGTCGGTTTTTGGGATGGGATTGGGATATATATCAAAATATATATTTTGTAACTCAAGACATACAATTTTTGAATTAAACCATTTTTTTCAAAATGGTCCCTTCTTAATTATACCCTTCACCTTCGTGAGAGGGGTATATATATGTTTGTCATTCCGTTTGTAATTTCAACAATATTATATTACCCTATAAAGTATATATATTCTATGAGGAAAAAACCAGGACAACCTCGATTTTTTAACCTATTTTTGACCTATATCTGGATTACTATGTCATTAATATAGACAATATGGATATCTAGTGATAGATATATCAAAGACCTTTGCAACGACGTATATAAGACCATATAAAATTGGACCTACAATGGTGGCCAGCAATTTAAGACAAATACTTGAATTATTTTCATCAACTGAATTTTAAGTGCGATAGAGCCAAAATAAAAGGACCTCTAAGGGTATGAAATTTATTATTCATGTTTCTAGTTTCTCAAAAATGTTTTGAAAAATCGGTAAAACATATTTGGACAAAGATATGTTGAAATACGTTGACCCACCTCAGCGAACATCCGCTGTTAATAACATGATATGTGCGAAACTAATGGTACTAAAAATACGAAATTTGGTCCGAATATTTTATAATAATAAAAATATAAATGTGAGAAAATATGTTAATTTAAAAAAAATAAAAAATTTGGTCAAGTCGTAGAAAAATCTAATGGTAATGGGTTCGTGGAGAATATGTATGAATTGACACAGTTGAATAAAACACACTTGTGTGTTAAAACAGTCCTCATGCATACATATTTGTGGAAATATTTGAAAAAATAATTGACGATCACATGGAATTTAGTAAACAATTTTTGTCTTAATTACCTGGCCACCACTGTACATTGGGTCGAATCGGAAAAAATATTTTTTAACCCGATTTTTTTTTTCACCAAAAAAAAAATTAGAAAAATTTTTTTTTTTAATTTAAAAAAAATTTTAAAATTTAAACAATTTAAATTTACCAAAATATATTTAAAATTTGTATTTTGAAGTATAGTTTGGTGAAGGGTATATAAGATTCGGCACAGCCGAATATAACTCTCTTACTTGTTTTTATACCCTTCACCTTCGTGAGAAGGGTATATATAAGTTTGTCATTCCGTTTGTAATTTCTACATTTTTCATTTCCGACCCTATAAAGTATATATATTCTGGATCCTTATAGATAGCGGAGTCGATTAAGCCATGTCTGTCTGTCTGTCTGTCTGTCTGTCTGTCTGTCTGTCTGTCTGTCTGTCTGTCTGTCTGTCTGTCTGTCTGTCTGTCTGTCTGTCTGTCTGTCTGTCTGTCTGTCTGTCTGTCTGTCTGTCTGTCTGTCTGTCTGTCTGTCTGTCTGTCTGTCTGTCTGTCTGTCTGTCTGTCTGTCTGTCTGTCTGTCTGTCTGTCTGTCTGTCTGTCTGTCTGTCTGTCTGTCTGTCTGTCTGTCTGTCTGTCTGTCTGTCTGTCTGTCTGTCTGTCTGTCTGTCTGTCTGTCTGTCTGTCTGTCTGTCTGTCTGTCTGTCTGTCTGTCTGTCTGTCTGTCTGTCTGTCTGTCTGTCTGTCTGTCTGTCTGTCTGTCTGTCTGTCTGTCTGTCTGTCTGTCTGTCTGTCTGTCTGTCTGTCTGTCTGTCTGTCTGTCTGTCTGTCTGTCTGTCTGTCTGTCTGTATGTCTGTTTAAAAAAAAAATTTTTTTTTAAATTTAAAAAAAAACAATTTTAAATTTAAAATAACAATCTAAAAGTTTTTTTTCCAAAAAATTCAAAAAACAACTGGAAAAAAAATTAAATTTTGTTTACCTAAAAATATTTAAAAATTTTAAGTATAATTTGGTGAAGGGTATATAAGATTCGGCACAGCCGAATATAGCACTCTTACTTGTTTTTTATTTTTTTGCTCAAAACAAAGCTTCCTCAAATTCTGAACACCATCTACATAACTCAGAGAATTGTTGACCGATTGAAAAATTGTGTCTGAATTACTATGCAATAGGACTCACCATGGTTCATTCCGATCGGAAGACATCGATTTAAAAATTTTGAAATCCCCCATATATGAAATTAATAACGTATTCATCTTAACATTGTCGCTAATTACAAGACGAACTGTGATCACGGTCACTGTTTAAAAGAACATAAACTACGTTCACTGGGAACGAAGTTCTTCAAAAAGCACGGGATTGCTCATCTCTAACTAGAGTTCTTGATATCTAAATTCTTTGAAGAATAACTAAACAAATGACTTCATTTTCAGTGGTAGAAATTAATTTTTCTTGGATATTATACATGAAGTTTTGGTATTTTCTGATTATTATAAATACATCTTACTAAATTTAGTATTATGTATTTTAAAAGTAATCCCATCCCTTTACCCAGCTCATATTTTGAAAATATTTTTTGAGTGTACAAAACTCATTATACTTACATATACTTACTTCCAACAACCCATTTCTCCTGTTCATGGCAAGGAAGCCTAAGTGTAAGTAGTTGTGTGGCAGTGGTATTAAGTTCATTAAAAATATTGTACGTGTTTGTTTCCTGTTAATGATTATTTGCGTGTTGTTTTGTGAACAACAAGCTAACACCATTCAGTTTAAGCTACTATAATACGAGTGCGAGCGAGTCTACTTAACAAAAAGTATCAATAACAACCTTGAATTGGCAGAAATTTTGTAAACAAAAAAAAAAAAAAACAAAGGAGGGTAATAAAGAAAATGTTGTATGTTATAAAAACATGCAACAGTGTTGTACAATATTGTAATTTATTTAAAAGAAACACACATTATCGAAAATCAAATATTAATTAATTTAGATCATGAATGTAAATAAAATATATGTATGTCCTATTTATTTAATAAAAAAATATTCACAGTATGAAATATTTGTTAATGGGTTGAATTTTTTTAGTCAGTTGGACAAAAAATGAGTTTATGTACGTCAGAGTACAGAGACGAATAATACACATTAAGGAGCTGAATATGGGAAACAATTTTCATTATTTTCTTTGAGCATTTGAAAACAATGTCCACTAAAAAGCTTAATATTCCGTAATTCGCTTAAGACAAATCCTCAGTGTCCAATATGAAACTTTGCACAAACATTGACAAGAGTTTAGTTATTCTCAGATACTTTTTTAAAAATTTGGCTATGAGCTAGTGGACCTAATCGGAAAACATTTTTTTATTTAGAAAAACCAGGGACATTTAGTCTGAACAGATAATCATATGATTATCAATTAATTCAGTTATCACAACCATTCCAGTGGTCAGTCAATACAAATATAAATTTTAAATTCTTAAAGGATACAACTGTATTTTTTGGCGAAATAGTAGAGAAAATGATACCAGATTTTTACAGTGGGTAGATATGACCACTGCACATCGATTTCTTGCAAAAAGTTAAAATTGAAAAATTTTGAGTTGACGCTTTTTAGAGGAACCAGTGCGATATGAATTTTATTATTAACTATATATATATGAAAAATATTAATTAATTTTAAAAGGGTTTTAATTTACTAACTTAAGCAATACACAAAAAATAAAGATAAAAATTGGATTAAATACAATATACTACTTTTAAAACAAAAGTCGGTGTGAACAGTTTTGTCCCTTGTTTCAAAAACGGAGTAGTTTTAAAATTAATAGTTTGTATGACCACCACGTTATTTTATTAGACCTTTGATTTTTTCTGGCTTACTATTTACAAGATTTTCCAAAATGTTTGGACTTATATTTTGCCATGACAGAAGGGCTCACTTCCACAATTCAACTACGGGTCTAGAAGACTCTTTTTCGGCAAAAATTTCCCATTCAAAAATTGTCCAAAGGTGCTCGATAGAGTTTAAATGTGTGGACAGGGAAGGACATTCGAGCTGTTCGATTTCGTTATCAACAAACCATTTTTTTTTTTGTTATTTTCGCGGTACTCTTAGGATTATTGTCCTGCATAAATGTTTCTTGTTGACCACGTTCAAACCCGAATATATCCAGACTCGGGAGATAAGAGGCCTCCAATATGGTAATATAGTCTGTTGCACTCATAATTCCATTGATACGCTCATTGCCACGAAAACATCCCTAAACCATGATTGATCCACCCCTAAAATTTCATAGTTTGACATATGTTGCGATCTTGTACCTCAACGCGTTTAAGGACCCATGTCGCGACATTGATCAATGTGTGTCTGACGCACAGTGGTATGAGAAAAAAAAAGGGAAATAAATCTGTAACTTCTAAACCTTTAGTCCGATTTGAATGAAATTTCACATGCGCAAAAAGGAAGTGTATTCGAGTTTGAATTTGGACCTCATGAGCCCATCAGGAGCGGGACAAGTGGTCCCCAAAGTAAGACACCTCGGGTATGTTCAATTTTAAAAATGATCTTATTTGTTCGTTTGTGTTCCGATTTCAAAAAAATTACACATATAGAATCCTCTTATCTTTTATAGCTTAGGAGATATTCGCATTTGAAAATTAAATTTTCAACATTTTTACCCACCCTACTTCAGTTTTTTGATGACCGCGGTTCCAAATATTTCCCAATTTTCTCCATTTTTCTTTTATAGGACTAACACCAGAAGTATATATCAAATAAAGAAAGAATGGTTTAAAAATCATAACTGAATCTAACTTTGGATTAGATTTTCGTTTTTTTGCTATAATATCCATACCAGAGGTGGGGTTATCGGAACCCTTTACAAGATAATTAAGAACTTATTGGGCCATCTAAAATAGGTTACTATATTTTGATATCGACTATGCGATTTGAGAATTTTTGCCCTAAAATTTAATTTTACATAAAAAATAGGCATTTTTTGAATGGACCTGGTCCCCTCGGTATCAAAAATTATAATTTTTTTTCATTTAAATTATTTGATGTAAAGTTAGTTTGCAAAAAGTACAAATTCATTATACATCCCCTTAGAAATTTTTTAGATAAAAAGAAAAATCGTCTTTTTTTAAATTCAAATGCATGTAACTTTGGACCCAGTCATTATTTTTAAACCACTCTTTCTTTATTTGATATATACGTCTGTTGTTAATGCGAATATCTCCTAAGATTGATAGCTATATGTAATTATTTTGAAATCGGAACACATACCCGAGGTGTCTTAATTTGGGAGCCCTAATCGGAAAACATGAGGTCCAAATTCAAAACTTAAACTCGACTACACTTCCTCTTTGCGCATGTGAAATTTCAATCAAATCGGACTAAGAGTTTAGAAGTTACAGATTTATTTCCCTCTATTTTTTCTCATACCACTGTGTTACGCCACCCGATTAATTTTACTTTCATTAGACCAAGTAACTTGTTTCCAATCGTCAATGGTGAAGTTTTCGTACGATTTAGCGAACTTTAATCGAGCCTTACGATGCTTTGACTTAACAATGTTTTTTTATAATAGCTCTTGCTTTAAGTTCGTTATTTTTAAGACAACTTCGAATTGTTTTGTCACTGATGTTGACTCCATTGTCCTCTCTAAGCACTTAATTAATCTAAATGCAGTGATAACTGCAGTATTTGTGGCTCCTAAAAAGATTAAGTGCCTTGCAATTCGAGCATTAGCAGAAGATAGCTTCGGTGGAGGACCACCACAATTTCGTGGAACTGATAAATATTTTTTTTTTATTATTTTATTGTAAAGTCCGATAGAAACTTTGTATTTTTTAGCAATTAATCGGTACGAAATGCAATTTCGTATATCATCTGGAATGTTTTTCTTCAAAACAGAATTTATAGCTTTATCTATTATAAAGTACCTCAAGATTTATTGAAGTGCTTTATTTTGTTATTTTTTTTTTTAATAAAGAAATTAAAAGGATTATTATTTACTTAATTGTCTTCTTGTAATATGAGAGTTTAATTTAATTTTTCGCAAAATCTATTGGCGGACAATACTGTTCACATGTAACTTCGTTCAGATGTGATTCAAAAAACCTATAAAAGTTCCTTTAGTTTCAGAGTGAGTTATACCAGATAATAGTAAATAGAGTGCTTAATAGTTAACAAAAGGAAAATGTTATCACACCAGCTGTTATGTGCAAGAAATAATTGGTCAATTTACAAGGTCTCTTATCAGTCATATTGTCATAATGTCTTAATATATCTCGACTCGGCAGCTCGGCTTAACCGACACTTAGGCATTCGGCGAAGGTCTCTACTGGTTGGTTACGATAACACAATAAACATAGCATACAGAGTACTATTATTTTAGGACACTTTTTACTTGAAAACTAATAAAAACCATTGTGAAATATTAGGACATTATGACAATATGACATGATAAGAGACCTTGTGAATTGACCAAATATGTAAACCAAAATGTCAACTACTCGTGAACAGTTTGTCTTCTACTGTATATTCTGATTTAATAACTTTATCTTTCGAAACATAGTCAGACTTCTTGAATCTTTTAATATTTTCGCCTTTAAAATTAAATTAAAAAAAGACTCAGGACTCAGGTTTTAATCTACACGACTCATTTACCATAAACCTTAAATATGTCCTCAAAATAGATGCCGAAACTTACTATTTATCTAATGGAAATATATGGGAGCCTCGAACGGAAAATTCCTGACCTTATAGACTTTGCCATATCCAGAAATGTAGATCGAAATTCAATATCTACGGAAATATCTTTTTACTTATGTTCCGACCATTCACCCGTAATAGCCATCTATTATGGAAAAAATATACCAAAATCTTCAGCAAATATTCCGCTTTACAAAACAAACTAGCTTAAATACAAGAAGATTTTCAGTAGCCATATCCACTCAAATCCAAATATACAGTGTGAGTGAGAGAAAAACGAATGCGTCAATGACTACTCGTTAATAATTACTTCGGCTCTGAATCATTCAAAGATCGAAAACCCTACAAAGCCAAAAAGGCATATTTCCAATTCAGATATTGAACGATTACTTCTCGAAAGGGAAAGCTTAGAAGAGATTGGCAACAAAATAGATCACCTGCTTTAAAGTAGAGGCTGTCCATAGCACCTACGTAATGTATTTAAAATCCACCCAAAAATAATTTTGTACTGAAAAATCCTCCAGTACTGTTTTCTGCGATCATTAAACTAGGCTTTTTCCCAACTAATTGAAAAATTGCTCAGATCATAATGATACCTAAGCCAGGAAAAGATTTAACAATGCCGTCTTCATACAGACCTATAAGTCTACTGCCCTGCATATCAAAGTTATTTTAGAAAATATTCCAATGTAAAATTATGCCATACTTAAATAACCAAAATATTACCCCAGGTCATCAATTGGGTTCTGTGAACGACATGGAACCATCGAACAAGTTAATTGATTGACTGGATAGATAAGAAATCTTTTGAAAATAAAAAATACTGCTGTGCTATCTTATTGGACATCGTCCAGGTCTTTGGCAAGGTATGGCTATGGGGTTAATTCATAATATTAAGTGTCTACTGCCACCAAGTACGAATAGATTGCTTCAGTCATACATATCAAACCGAGTTTTTAGGGTGAAATATTGCGATTATGTAACAGGAAATTATGAATTTAATGCTGGTGTTCCGCAGGGGAGTGTTCTCGGACAAACATATTATTTGATATATACTTCTGATTTGTCCATGTGTGATAGACTTGTCATATCGAAATGTTAGCTTTAAGCGAACAAAATAAAAATCGAATAATTTGGATACCCAATGTTTTACTCTATTTTAAAAATGTTCGCTAATTTAAACTCTCATAATTCTGATTGAAATGAAGAATACATTTTATCACCCTGTATGGAAAATAAAAGGTCTTTTGCTTTAGTACTTAAGTAGTATTTAAATAAGTCAAGTAAGTATGTGCTGAGTGGATTACAACAGACTGTTCTTAAGAGTACTACTGCAAACCATTTGGTTCTTTAAGTTTATATATTCTTTTTTTTACTTTCAAAAACCTATAAGAAGGTTAGTCACTATTTCTGTCATACTTATTGTTCTTTGAAATACTGAAATGACCATATGCTAAATAATGATTTGTTTTGTCTTTATACTTATTTGTACGAGTATGAAGAACTCACTCATATTGTTTGTAGAGGCATTTCAATAGAAAAGTACTTTTATTTCAAACCTTAAGTGCTGGAACTTACTTACGATGCGATAAAATCCACTAGACAAACTGGCGACTCTTGTCATCCAGTTAAATGCTCGTTGTAAGTAAATTTGTAGTTGTAACTTTAATTGAGAAAATAATGTGGCATTAGAAACAAAAGCAACAGCAGAAACAAAATGAATTATAAGTACTCGGTGCCACTGACGGACACACCATACAAGTTTAGTACTTAAATAAATAGTACGTGTAATAATATACTTATACATATGTACGTATGTAGTATGTATGTATTTAGGAATAAACAAGTTGAATGACTCATTGTTTAATAATATAAAAATACTAAGGTTAATTGTGTAATTAAATACGGTAAATAGTAAAACAAGTTGAAATATTTTGTAAAAATAAAAACAAACAATAAATACATCCAAACAAACATGGATACACACATATATGTACCTTAGACGGGACCATAAAAATAGGGTATTAATTTGTTATTTACAGGGCAAGGATTTCTATGCAAATAAATGCAAGTTTATAGTCACTAACTCGAAATTACTTTTTACAATTTATCTTTCTGAATCGAAGAATTTGCAACAAAATGGCATCGATTTGTTGTTGCATATTTTTGCATATTTTGTTATAAATGCATATTTTGCATATCTTTCTTTTAAATGCATATATATTTATATGATATAATGAAATCGTGTCTTTTTGTCAAAGATAATTCGACAAAATTTGGTACAATCTTTTCTATAGCTCCGAGGACGAAGTCTATTGAATTTGGTTAGAATCGGTCCATTATTTCTCCTAGCCCCCATATAATTGCCCTATCTGAAAATATTGAAATTTATATATTTTTTTTAATTAATAAATATATTTCAAATAAAAAACTCGTTTTTATTGCATATTTTATCTCTTTATAGTGCATATTTTTAATTTTTTAGTGCATGAAAATCCTTGCCTTGGTTATTTAGTATCTAAAACTATGTGATGTAAAATTTAAGGACAACCGGATTTACATAACCTTTAATCCGATTATATACTGCGTTTTAATCGGCTCAGTAGTTTCGGACTTATAATAACAAATTGAAGCAAAAAATATATTTTTTACGTGAAAATAGAAATTTTTTGTGTTTTAAAAAAATCATGAAAAATCGAAAACGACAGAAATTGTTCAGATTTATTGCTTTATCGCAAAGACACATGTATCGATCATAAAAATCGATGGATTCATTTCGAATTTATTCAGAATTAAGTGAATTCGCTCATTTTCTCAAAATTGTATGTGCTTACAAGCTTGTACTTTGAGTGTAAATTTTACATGTGTTTTGTTATTGTAACAAAAATTGTAAGCCATTAAATCAATATATAAGCAGATTAAAGGTTATGTAAATTTGAACATTTGTAAGTCGAACCATGTTTTTTTTCTACAGGAAAAATTTTTATCCGATTTTCGGTACGGGTTCCACTTTGTAGCCATAGACAACAACTAGATAGGTAACTGAGAGCCAAAAACCTAAGTCTGTTGTCAAAAACCTAATTCATGAGAATGTATTGCATGTATTTTGTTATTGTATCACACGTATGTGTGAAAAGAGAGTAATTTTTCCATATATATTACTCTCTCCTTCCGTTCTATGTGTTTATTCTATGTTTGTAGCTACCAACGAATGTCACTGAATTTATCAATAATTGGGAAATTTAGCACAATTTTTACTATAATAAAAAATATTTTACGAAAAATGCGTGAAAACTAAAGTGGATATTTCTCTTTCCATCAATAAACAAGCTTCTCTTTAGAAAATATTACAATATAATTCCATTATTATATTGTTTTACATATACTGAAAATAGTGGTTACATTTTTTCGCCCAATCCAAAGCAAATCTATTTTGTAAGGGCAGGTCTAATGTACTCTTATACACACACACGCATATGTAAGTTTGTGTTTATTGGAACAAATCAATACAGAACGGAACGATTTAATAACTAAACAATTATAAATTATAAAGTACTTTTAATTGAATATTTTAATTAAAATTATTTACAAACTATTTCAAATAAGTCATGTTTATGTTGTTTTGTTTTCATATGTATATTTTTTTAATTTTTTTTTTGTAAACTTTAAAGTTTAAACAAATAAAAACAATAAATTACATGTTCAGGTTTTTCGAATTGTAAATTAATATTTAGTAATTTTTTTTTGTGTTCAATTGTTATTGTAATTTGTTTATGGAAACTAAATTGGTTTATTGATTTGTATGAGTTCAAAAGAATGCAAGGAATTCTAGGAATTCATAGAAATTGGAAGGTTTGATTTTGAAAGTATGTATGTAATTGAAAACGGTAAGAACCATAGAGAATACACATAGAGCGGAAACTCTCCTGTCAAAGACCTAACTCAGTTGTCAAAAACCTAAGTGGTGAGAATGTATTAGTGAAAACAAAAAACTTTTTTGAAAAATTTTAAACTTTACTATATCTTTTCAAAGTACAAAACTAGCAGTGACCTGATCCGTTACCATATCGTATCAACTAAACAGATAATGCGTTTTTACTAATAACGACTTTCATAAGTCCATACAATCAATGAATTTTTATATTCGTTACAATTGTCTAGTTACTTTATTGATAATATCATAATGACCAGGGAAATCTAATTCATGCAAACAAATTTTCAGATACAAACAATTATCCGAAGAGTATTTTAAAAACAAAAACTGGGAAGATGTGCTAATTTACATTCAACGAAAAATAAACTTATATTCTTGCAGCACCAAAATAAAATTGGGCTTGGAAAATAAAATAACTGATTTCGTCAAAATCCTAACAAAGCAAACTAAAACAACTAAACCAAGAAATATTTTTGTAATATTGGGAATTTTTGAAAACCTTACGAAAATTGTATTTCTGATTAAGATCTGCATAAAAATATAAAAATTAATGAAATACAACTTTTATATAAAACTTCCCTTAAAGGAAATTGTTTGTAATAAGAGAAATTTTGAAAAAAATTCACAAATATTGTATGTTTGCTCAATATCTTAGACAAAAAACGATAAATTTTTTAAATCTAACATTTTGACAAAATTTCCCTCAAAAGGAAATTTTTTGTAATAAGGGAAATTTTGGTAAAACTTACGAAAATTTTTATTCTGATTAAGATCTACACAAAGAATATAAATAATGAAATCGAGTTTTTAAATAAAATTTCCCTTAAAGGGAAATAATTTATGATAAACGAATTTTTTTAAAAATTCACAATTAGTTTACTTTGACAAAAAAACATTTTTATTTTAAATCTCATTTTTTCTAATAAGGTAAATTTCTAAAAATAGACAAATATTTTATGTTTGATCAATAGCTTTGACAAAAATAATAAAATTTTTAAAATCTAGCTTTCAAATAAAATTTCCTTTGGAGGGAAATTTTTTGTAAATTGGGAAAATTTAGAAAATTTCACAAACTTTTTTAGTCTGTTGCATAACCAACCTTAAAGTATACCGACCGACTTAGAATCACTTTCTGAGTCGATTAAACGATGTCCGTCTGGCTGGCTGTCCATGCAAACCTTGTGCGCTGAGTACAGGTCGACATTTTGAAGATATTTGTATAAAATTTGGTACATGTTATTTTTTCGGCCCAAGACCTAGTTTCAACTGGCTGAAATCGGTTCATTATTTAACCTAGCCCCCATACAAATGTCCTCCCGAAATTGGACTTTATCGGTCATAAATGTTTAATTTATATATGTATCTCCATAAATTACACTCCAAATAAGTTTTATATATACACAATTCATGTCACCAAATTTTGTTATGATCGGTCCATAATAAGTCATAGCTCCCATATAGACCCGCTTCCGAAAATCACTTTAACGTGCATAAATCTCTTAAAAATGTTGGTATACACACAAAATTCAACACAAATAACTTACTCACGAATATAAATTATTGATATTTTAAAAGAAAAATGTTTTTGCTCATTTACTTAGTGTAGGGTATTATGTGGTCTTTTTTTTGGTTTTGGAGAGGGAAATTTTCTATTTTTCAAAACACTGGATCCGCGTCAGTTTTAATGAATTTCTTTTTTGTTGAATTTTGTGTGGATGCTGCTAGGATATAGGTATGTTGAAAATATTGTATTAGAAAGAATATACTGAAGTCATCAAATAGCAATGAAGTCTAATTGGTATAAGAAGTAAAATATAAGATTATTCGATTAATAAAAGAAACTGAATGCAATTACATCCATAGGTATTTTCATAAGCCTACTTGGTATTCGACCTTTTAAACTGACTCTTTTAAATAATGACTTAACAAATCTAAATCGACCCACGTACCAGTATTTGGCTACACGTGTTTATATATTGTTGTTGCTTTTGTTTGTAAAGCTCGTGTTTGACAATAAAACAACACTGAAATTAAATTTTATAAAAGTTTATTGTTGTTGTCATTAAAATTATACAAATTTGTCTTTTTTTGTTCAACCTGCCTGTCTGTGTTACCTGGCTGAGGACTGGGATTGTTGAAAGCATTGGATCGGTTGGTTGATTATTATGCATATGCATTAGCTTAGCAAGTGACTCATCCAGATTTACAATCACATTCACGTGTATTAGTTTACCTACCTGATAACTTACCTTTGCGACCACTACACTCTTTCTACATTGGCTGGTCTACTCATCTAAACAACGATTGAAAACAATGAAAATATTTAATATTCAAATATAAATAAACACACGCTGAAACTTTGGACTAAAAGTGCTTCCTGTTGATTTGATGTTTTGTTGAATTTTTTTGAGTAAATTGCGATTATTTAAGTCTGGATACTTGTTGTTTATTGTTGTGTATTATTTTTAAATATATTTATAAGAGTAGAATTATTTTTAATTAGAATTTATGCAAATTTTAACCACTGATTTCTCTAAATAGAAATAAGTACAATTGCATTTGTGTATATATGTTTTTTAATTTATTATTGTAAAATGTAGTCAATAATATTCAAACAGCACGAGGTGGAGAACATTCATAACTAAGTACGAGTAATGTGAACAATGTTTATTTTTGTAAATATTTATTTGATAATATGTATAAATAAAAAATTTTGATTGTACTTTTACTAGCAGTTTGTGAATATATTACAAATTTTGCTGTTATAATGCTCAAAGGTTCAATACATACTAGTATTTACCCATCCTTGCTAATACATATAAGCTTGATTTGATCAGCCGATAATTGTGTAATTCGAATCAAAATATTTTTTTTTTCGAATTTTCATATATAAGGCATACAAATTCGAATGATTTTCGAATCGAATTACAAAATAACCCCCGAAATTTAGAAAAAAACTAATAAATAAATTTGTATCAATTAAATAAAAATAGCTATTAAAAAATGCAAACAGTCATTTGTGGACCGATTTTCTCGATTCGAATCGAGTCGGAAGAATTTGATGTATGAATCGGAGATATTGATGTATGAATCGTGTATGTAGGTTATTTGGGGGCTTCGGAAAGTAGATTTTAACAGACAGACGGACATGGCTTAATCGACTCCGCTATCTATAAGGATCCAGAATATATATACTTTATAGAGTCGGAAATGAAAAATGTAGAAATTACAAACGGAATGACAAACTTATATATACCCTTCTCACGAAGGTGAAGGGTATAAAAAGGGTATACAAATATATTTAGACAAATTTCAAAATATTGGGTTGTGGGATGTAAGATGGGAGCTATGACGTATTATGATTTGATTGTCATAATATATTTTAACGTGATTTTTATATATTTTAATTGAATTTCTTCTTTATAATAGTTTTACGGGTTTATAGTTATTATCGCAAGTGGAACTTATATGGAAGCTGTGGCGAATTATTGACCGATATTCACAAAATTCTGTAGTATAATTTTTGAATACAAATCACTGATCTTGTTCAATATATGGAAGCTATGACCTATAATGGGCCTATCGCCATATAATATTGTTACATGGTTTCTAAGTATTTGAGGGCTATTTTTGTAGAATTTTATTTAAACAACGCTATTAAAAAGAGTAGACCTTATATGGAAGACATGACGAATTATGGACCAATATTTGAAAAATCTGGTAGTATAATTCTTGTTTAAAAATTACTAATCGGTGTAAAATTTTGGTTCAGTACAGATTTCTTTGGATATTTGTGCAGGTTAATGTGTTTTCCGGAAGTGGTTCTTATATGGAGGGTATGACCAATTATGGGCCGATCATCATAACATTTGGTACATTGATTTTTATATATATTGAACTCTTTTGTTTCGAATTTCAACCTGACAACAATATTCGTAAGAATTTTAGTGATTTTCGGGAGTGGACTAAATATGAACCGGGAGGTGTGTTTAAATATGAACCGATCTTCGCAAAAACCTGTAGTATGATTATTGGATACAAATTACTGATCTGTGTATAATTTCATTTTCATATCGATATGTTTTACATATTTATTAAGGTTAATATCATTTTCGGAAATGGGCCTTATAGGGGAGCTATGAGCAATTATCACCCAATCTGCATAAAATTCGGTACAGTGATTTCTATGTATATGAATATTATTTGTGCCGACTTCTAGCATGAGCAAGATATTTATAAGAGACTTATGAGTACTTTACTGATTTTCGGAAGCCGATATTCACAAAATCCTGTAGTATGATTTCTAAATATAAATTACGGATCTGTGTGAAATTTTGTTTTGATATTGATATTTTGTAGATATTTAAGCAGGTTAATGTGTTTTCGGAAGTGGTGCTAATATGGGAGCTATAACCAATTATAGGCCGATCTTCATAGAATTAGGAACAGCGATTTTGGTATATATGGGGATTATTTATGACGAATGTCAACTTAATAGCTCAACTTAATATTTATAACGTATTTATGCTTATTTAAGTGATTTGCGGAATTGAACTTTATATGGGGGCTATGGTCAAATATAAGCTGATCCACAAAATATTTAGTACTGTGATTTCTTTTAGCACGAAACTTTTTCATGCTGAATTTTGTATGGATATAGCAATTCTGTAGGCATTTATAGACCATAGAATAATATATTGGGAAGAAATTTGTATGGGGGCTAGGAGATATCAAGGACCGATACTTGTAAAGTTTCACCAAAGCTAGTCCTTTTATCATAAAAAGAACGAGTGTAGAGTTTTATGGAATTATCTGAAATTTATTTGCACAAATAACCAAAAATATGTGAAAATGATATTATTATTGCCAAAAAAAAAAACGAAACAAAACCCATTTTTAGAATTTTTCGAAACTTTTTTTTTTGAAATCGGAACACAAACGAAGAAATAGGATCGTTTTAAAAATTTAACATGCCCAAGGTGTTCTATTTTGAGGACCCTTGGTCGCGCCCCTGGTGGGTTCATGAGGTCCATGAGGTCCAAGTTCAAAACTTAAACTCGACAATACTTCCTCTTTGTACACGTGAAATTTCATACAAATCAGACTTATCTTTTAGAAGTTACATATTTATTTCCTCTATATTTTTTTCCATACCACTGTGCGGTGGGGTTGATCGTAAAAAGTGGTAATAAATTATGTATTGCCGAATCATAGAGGAAAACACAGGCTTTAAGAAAATTTAATTAGTAATAACCCGGTTAGAATGAATGGTGAGATACGGGGTTTGAAAGCCTACCACCTCTGCTTAGGAATACTTTATACAGCTGTTAACTTGCAGAAATATGTAATAAAGTTTCAGTTTCAAAGATATTTTATTTTATTTTTTTATTTTTCTAACCAACATAGTTCTTTTAATATTGAAAGAATTTTTTTGTGCTTCCTTGACATAAAACGCGTTAATGAGGCATCATTAAACTAGCAAACTTATGTGCCAACATGAATGACAAACTAATTGCGAGACAATACTCATATCCACCATGCTGTATGTATTTCACTTTATCGTATGTTTTGGCCTTGTTTACACTTTAATGTCCCTCATATCCAACCATAGAATGTCATTCATTCATCATCTTTGTTAACTAAATCATTAATGTGCCTCATTTAGTAGGATGCAATCGCAAAAACGGATCTGTATGTAATATATTTTGTTGTTTTTTCACACAACTACGTAAAGGGAAACACTACAACAATGTAGAAACGCATCCGTGTTTAAACAATGCGCCATTAAACCCTCTGAGTTAAATCATCCGTGCCCAGTTAAAAATTTACGCAATCGAAATCAAAGTTTATCCAATTTTCTGTTTATTTTACTTGCCTGTATGGGTATTTTGTTTTGTTTTCGCTTTTTTTTTTCTTTAATTAAATTTAATTGAGGTAAATAAAACCAAAAAGCAAAAGGTGTGTTAATTGCACATAAAACTCAAATACAATCATTTATTTTGTTCGTTTATTCCTTCAATAATAGTTCGTGTGATTTGTTTGTCTGTCCACCCGTTTGTCCGTCCGTCCGTCATACGTTTAAATGTAATTTTCTTTAGGCTGTGTGCAACAAACAGTACACCGAATGTTGTAAGTACATGTGTGCGCTGCACAGTGGTTAATTTTCGAAACGAAAATTTATTTTCTTTTTTAATTTATAAAACTTCTTAGTTTATTTATACACCTATTAGGGGAGGTGGACTCTTCAAGGTCCCAAAACACATTATTTCGCTTTAACCATTGTATGTAATTTACAATTTTTATTGAATATCCCCCACTGTGCGCCATGATAAATATATACAACAAAAACTCTAAGACAAATAAAACCACAATCCAAGTTGAGAGCTGGAAACAAGTCACAATGGATAAAAAATTAAATTCAAAACAAAATAAAAATGATTACTTAGGCAGTTTTTTGTATAGCTTAAAGTATCATTTTACCAGAAACTCATTTAACGTTGGCTGTTTTATTTGTTTAATGTTAAAGTTTTATTTTCTTTGTCTAATAATACGAGTTGAGTTTAAAGCTTGTTGCCGTAGTTGTTGCACAGTTAACAGTAGTAGTACGAGCAACATGAATTGAAGTTGATCTATTAGAGTTTGTGTGATTGTAGTACAATGTGGTGTTGCACTTTTAACTGGCATATAGATTTAAATAGCTGAACACTAAGTGACAGTGGCAGGCTATATTGCAGAATAGCAACCAACAATAGCTAGTTATAACATTTTCAGCCATCATAGTCGATTAATTTTGTCACAAAAAATAAATAGACCCTCAAATATTTTTTTGGATATTAGAGATTTTATATTTTTTCCCAGATGGAAATGCTGTCAATGGTACTGAAATATCGATTAGATTTTCATTCTACAATATTTCAGTAAATTCTATCTATCTTCTATATATAAAATACAAAAAAATGTTTCTACCTCCCTATATATGACCGTTATAGACTATGAAACCATCCAAAACGGTTTTATTAGAACGTCAATTTTGCGAAGATGGTTTTAGACACCCAAAACACTGAATTAGGACGATTCGGTCACTTGCGAAATTTTCCATAAAGACTTTGCCCAATTTCGAACTTTTGAAAATATGTATCTTGAAATTTTATTTATGAGCACCTCTCCCACTAAGAAGGGATTTTTGGAAATTCGGATTTTAAGGTGGTAAAAATGGGTAATATCGGTATCTCTACATCTCCGGGACTAATAAAGCTAGCACCAAAAATCCAACTTAATCTGAATGTATGAGTTATGCACTTTTAAGGGGTTAAAACGGGAGAAAACCAAGTTTTGTTACTTTTTGTATCCCATATCCCAGAAAATAAATTTAAATGGAATTGTAGTCCTTCCAAAAAAATCAATTGATTGATCCCTCTTTTGGATCCTTTTTTAAATATTTTTTATGTTATGCAAATGTTTATTATAAACCCCTCCATTAATAAAGAATTTTTAGCGTAGTAGCACACCTTGGGTATCTGGAAGTTTTCATATATGGGGGATTTCATGTCAAGTGAACCAAATTGATGTCTTCCGACTTGCTGACGTTGGTCAGTCCTATTGGATAGTAATTCTTACATAATTTTTTAACAAGATCGGTCAAGAACTCTCTGAAATTTTGGCCAAACAGGTGTTTTTTCTCCTCCATGTAACTTATTACCTATTGTTCTTAGCAAAATGTGTCCCAAATAGTTTAGATAGCTACATACAGTGGTGGCCACCAATTTAAGACAAATACTTGAATTTTTTTCATCAACTGAATTTTAAGTGCGATAGAGCCAAAATAAAAGGACCTCTAAGGGTATGAAATTTATTATTAATGTTTCTAGTTTCTGAAAAATGTTTGGAAAAATCGGTAAAACATATATGGACAAAGATATGTGGAAATACGTCGACCCACCTCAGCGAACATCCGCTGTTAATAACATGATATGACCGAAACTAATGGAACTAAAAATACGAAATTTGGTCCGAATATTTTATAATAATAAAAATATAGTGATATAAATGTGAGAAAATATGTTTATTTAAAAAAAAAAATGTTCGTGGTGAATATGTATGAATTGACACAGTCGAATAAAACACACTTGTGTTGTAAAACAGTCCTCATGCATACATATTTGTGGAAATATTTGAAAAAATAATTGAAAATCACGTGGAATTTAGCAAACAATTTTTGTCTTAAATTCCTGGCCACCACTGTATATCTTCAATCTTTTAAAAAAAAAATATTTGACATTTTTTTCCAAAATTAAAACTTTTTTCAAAATGGGCCCTTTTTTCTCAAACGAAATCTTAGATCTTTTCCTTGAAGAAATGTTTTGTAACTCAAAACACACTTTTTTTGCAAAATCAAAACCTTTGTTGACTTTTTTTTAAAAAATGGACCCTATTTTATTTTATTGCTCAAAAGAAAGCTTAGGTCTTTTCCTTTAAGAGATTTTTGTCGCTGAGTGGGATGCGAGTGGGATATCTATCAAAATATAGGTTTTGTAACTCAAGACATACAATTTTTATTTTTTTGGCAAAATCAAAAACTTTTTTTCAAAATAGGCCGTTTTTTTAAATTTTTTTCTCAAAAGAAAACGTAAGAGCATCCGATCGTAAAATATCGATTTCAGAAGTTAATTCACTTGACATGAAATCCCCCATATATATAGTGAAAGCTCTACTAATGGACAGCACCGCCAACCGGACAGCTCGGCGGATTTTTCAGTCCCATGTTTTTGGTAGTATTTTTAGAACAAATTATTCTCCGTTGTCGTGTCTTCATATCCATATTGGGCCAGATTTGGTGTTCTTGTGCGATTACTCTCCCATCTTTTTTTGGCTATAATAAGAAGTTTGTGTAAAATCAGTTGTTTACTCCTCAAGATAGAAATGTCAATATCTGTGTTCCTTATATTCATAAGTTCCTCTGTGACTCTGATAACGACCTCTGTGATACATTGGCAAAAGGTATTGCTCCGAGTTTCGCGTCAGACCAAACTCGAGCCATGTTAAAGGATTGTACCCTTTCCTATAACGTGTTAGAACTGTAACTGGTTCCTTTTCCGGAGGAACCTATTCCTATTTGACATTTGTTTACTACGCCAATGGTAGTAAAACGCCCCAAAGTCTCGAAATAAAAACAAAACAGAAACCTAACTAAATACTATGGGTTTGTACTAGTTTTTGCTTAAGTAAGTATATATGAATATTAATCTGTGGCAATATATTAAAACAACTTAAGTCTCAAATTATAATTTTGACAAATAAGTATCAACGACTTTATGACGACGTTATTTGTAGATTAAATATAACTTAAAATATTGTTATACAATTCATAATATTTTTATGAAATACATACGTACTAAAAGTCGACTTAAGATGTTCTGATATATTACCACAGCCATATAACTGATTACACCATACAACACACATTGAAAACTGGGTACATACTTAAAAGTAGAGACCATTCATAGTAATATTGCGTACTCAGTTTTTCTTGATCAGGTCATATTATTTTAAATGAATTTTAAAATCTCAAAATTATATAAAATTAATATATACAAAATTTTATTCCATCATGGGTTTCAAATAAAGGCTAAGAAGGTATATTCCCTGAGTTAAAAGCACGGACAAAAAATAATATTAATATATACGGTACATAAAAAACCAAGCAATATTAAAAAAATGGTAAAATCGACATATGTATTCGTTCAACTTATAACAATTTCTATATTTTTCCATACACATGGTAAAATTGATATCCTATTAGCATACATAGTTACACTGCAAACTCAGTTTTTCCTAATCGGTTCACATGTCCTTTTAACTTTACTTTAAAATTACAAAAGATAACACTTCTCCAAAAATAATAAGATAAGATATTTGATACCATGTCTATGAAAAACTTATTTTTTGAGTGTTTTTCAAACAAAATTAAAATATCGTCCTTATTTTTCACTCCGGGAGAAACCCTATAACTAGGGGTCGGATTTTTTCCCGAACGTTCAAATTCCATATAAACTAATTATCTATCCGAATTACACATTTTGATTTAAAATGGTATATTTGATCTCAATTTTTAATACAAATATATTTTCCTGACAAAAAGTTTTTGAGAATTTCTTATAGAAAAAGTATCTCAATATTAACAGTTTCATAGAAATTATGTCGACTAACTTACTTCGACATCAGGAAACTGGCAGTTAGTTTTCTTCATTTCTATACCAGCAATTGGAAATTACAATTTCAACACATTTAGCTTGGAAAAATAGTTTTTCGTTGCTATTTCGATCGCTAAGAGAGTTTGTTACCCAACGATTTTGTAACTTCGCATACAGAGTTATCGCTCTTCACACGCTCTTCTCTTTTACAATATTAAAATCATGGTTAGATTCTAGGAAATTCAATCGATTAACCGTTAATCGGTTAACCGATTAATTTTGTTCGGTTAGCTGTTCGAATAATTTAAAATTGACGATTTTCAAACAAAAAATAAACCGATTAATTTGTGTCGATTAACCGAAATTGCTTTATGTTTTGCACTTTATATAGAAATATACCTTTAAACACACAAATTTTATTTCGTAACTCGTGAACATTCCCTTCTAGCAATAGTTTTTTAAAGTATAGTACGAAAACTGAAACTAAGGAATTTGAAAATGAGCTTTTTTCTAGAATGTTCTATGAAAAACTTTGTCCTAATGAGTCGGAGGACGAAATGGTAATAAACGAAACGGTGGCATGTTATAGTGTCCATTGACATAATGTCCATGGACATAATGACACTCCAAAAGTGTCATAGTGTCCATGGACATTATGTCATTTCGCGTAGTGTCATAATGTCCATGTATAATGTGTCGTAAAGTCCATGAACATACTGACTTTTTTGGAGTGACATAATGTTCATGATATTTAAAAAATAATTTAAGTATGTATTTATATTTTAATTTAACTTCTATCGAATTTAAAGTAGTAAGAAGACGATAGCTACGATTTCTAGTTATTATCTGAATTTTGTGGAGTTCAGAAGTCGCAAATTTAAAGTTTAAAAAAGTGAAAGTGTTATTTTACACAGAAAAAACTATTTCTTAAACCGTTTCAATTCAAATATTTGTCACATATTAAACTGGTTTCAATTAATTCATAATTAAATCAAGTATTCATTTGCTCATAAACAAAATTTCTTGATATTTTCTATTGAATTTTGAGTTTTGAATTTGATTATTTTGACAATTGAATATACAATTTTCGTTATTGGTTAAATTTCAAATACAAAAATTATTGAGTAGATAATTTTCGTAATTGAAAACACATTTTTGTTATTGTGAAATCATTCATTGAAAAATTAAAGAACTTCCACTGCCGGTGTTCGATTCACCCCAGAGTTTAAAGTCCTTTCGTGCGGCCAAAGGCCGGCAATACAGAAAAAATTAATTTAACAGAAAAAACATATGAAAATATGAACTGGGATCAGATTTGTTCCAAAAATTTTATAAAAATTAGTTTATCAAAAAAAAAAAATTGGACATCCATACTTAGTGACTTAGTGTCCATGGACATTATGTCAATGGACACTGTGACATGCCACCAAACGAAACTGTAAACATTACTGAAACGAGTCTTTTATCAGAACTTAACGAAACTATTAAAGTATTCAAAATCTAAAAATAAAAAAGGACTCCAATGATATGATGGAGCATTTTATATGCATAGAAAAAACTAAAAAATGAACTGAAAAATTGGATATTCTTTATCATGCCTTACTTTAGATTTCTCCAACATCTGCAATCAGTGAGAGAGTTTTTTCTAGTTAAGTTTTATTAAAACTAAAAAAAATCGTTTAAAAGGAAAGCATTTAAATTATATTCTTTTTTTAAAAGATTTTTTCCGAAGAACGCCTTAAAATCCTTTTTTTATGTTTTTGCTCTTTTCCAATTAAAATAGAAATTATTCGGTTAATTGAATAATTTAAAATTAACCGATTATTTATTTTATATATGCAATTAATTTTAAAACTGTTTATCCTTTGAAATTTCAAAGTCCATTTAAAAAGACATCTGACTCGATCAAGACAAATTTAGTACGCAGTTTTACTATGGTATGGTCTCTATTTTCACGTATATATCGATTTTTCAATGTGTATGGAAAAAATATTAAAATTGTTGCAGGGTGTTATAAGTTACTACATTGTGTAAGTGTATGCATGTAAGTTAAGTTAATTCTGTGTATGTTACTGTGGATGTTGGAGCGGATAGTGGTATAAGCCAACAACCGCAAAAAAGCGGCTTTTTGTAGTTCATGAACGGCCAGCGAACTTTTTATCGTATGACAAAAAGCTATAAGCAACAACATCCATCCAAACATGAACACACACATATGCACAGTGCATAGAGCTCTCCAAGCTAGATTGTACCCATTTCTGTTTGTACGTACGTTACTCATAGATTGTAACCAGCTAGCTCTGTGTAGAGCAACTTTTTTATGACTCCGTTGCACGGCACCGCCGCAACAATAGCATTGATTTTTTTTTGCTTTTTGTTTATGTATTTTTTTATAAAGTTGCACGTCAGTTGTATTTTATTCGTTTTGTTCGTTCATTACTTTGTTTGTTGCACAGTTAGACAGACAGGCTGGCAGAGAGTCGATAGAACGAATGCACGTTCGGACTGACTAGCTAACTATCAGTCAGTTTTTATTTTTGCTGCTAGTTAGACATCATTAATTCAGTTACTGAGTGCGAGTATTTGAAACAACCAAAATAGTTAGTGTTGCCAGCAGCAAGGACAAAAACTTGGCTAAATATCGTCTTAAAATGGGAAGGAAAAGTTTAAGAAATACTGCGTTCATTTATTGTGCGATAATTCATATTGACATACGCATGTAGGTTTTTGTCTTCGAGAAAATTTTTTTTTTAAATTTTATTAATTTAATTCTGACATAAATTACCGTTATCATATTAAAATACCGAAATAATCCAAATTTGCCTTATCCAAATATCGGTATTTTTTTATCGCACGTTTAGGTAAAACAAGTCAAAATGGCACTTAATTCAGGTATGGGTTCTTAATTCAAATATTAAATTGACCTTCCTTAAGATAAATTGATCTGGTACAAATGTAAATAAATTAATAAAAAAAAATTTCCCAAAAATTATTACCTTATATTACTTAAAAATACATAATATTTCATTATATAACTTTGTATAACTTTTTAATTTAGTTTTTTTAGTGTATATTTGAAATGAATTAAAATGGAATAAATATTTACAAGCATTTTTTAAAACGAACGAATTTTAATATTGAAATACTTCATTTCAAAAATTATTAAAACAAATCTTGAAACAAATTTTGAAGATTTTTGGCCACTTCTCCATATAAGGGAAACCATTGTGCAGCATAGGTTTATTCTACAACAAGTAAGAGAGCTATATTCGTCTGTGCCGAATCTTATACTTAAAAATACAAATTTTAAATATTTTTAGGTAAACAAAATTTTTTTTCCAAAGTTGTTTTTTTTTTAAAAAAAAAAAATTTTCGAATTGTTATTTTATTTTAATTTTTTAAATTATAAATTTTTTTTTGTTTTTTGGTGAAAAAAAATTCGAGTTAAAAAATATTTTTTCAATTTTGACCCATTGTAGGTCCAACTTACTATGGTCTTATATACGTCGTTGCAAAGGTCTTTGAAATATCTATCATTTGATATCCATATTGTCTATATTAACCCGCCAATGGTGACCTATATATCTGTGAGACCGGGTGTGTTTAAAAATCGAATAAATTTATTCTCTTTTGTTGTTTTGAAAAAAAATTTTAGAATTATAAAATTGAAGGAAAAGATCTTAAATTGATTAAATATCTCTGTTTTATTGTCAAACAACATAAATTTAAAAAAAAGTTAAATATTAGTGCATTAGACCAGGGTCACCATTTATGAAAGTAAAATTTGCGTCATCACTGGCGGGTTAATGACTTAGTAATCCAGAGGTCAAAAATCGAGGTTGTCCTGGATTTTTCCTCATTACTCAGCAATTTTTGGAACGATTTTGCTGATTTTAAATAGGAAACTTCTCGAAAGCATGTCTGACAGAATTATTGAATATTTGGATCACGAAGATATCTGGGGTTTTCAGAAAATTGATTTCAACAGACAGACAGGCGGACACTACTTAAGCGACTCCGCTATCTATAAGGATCCTTAATATATATACTACGGTATTCGAATTATTCGATTTTTCTCTTGATCGAATAATTCGAATAAGCGATTTTAACTTGTTCGAATAATTCGATCACACGTTTAAAACTTTTTTATGTCGTTCATTAATTCGGGTTTTAAATTGAGTAACTAATTCTTTAGTAAATTAATTATTCACTATTTCTAAATTATTTATAACAAATTGTATTATACATCAAGCTCTATCAACGTTGCCGAATCTTTGCTTAATAAAGTGGTCTTGGGGAGTTACACAATAAAGGGAATCTGTCCAAAATTTGATATCATTGTCAGTGAACATGGCTAATTTGAAGTCAGGCAGTGCATGATTGACGCATTTACAAATTCGCAAACAGTTTATTATCATGTTAGACAAAGATGTTCAAAATCATATATAAACGAACTGCATGCTTTTCTTGCAACAAAACGTTAGTTTGCAATATTTGTGTTTATCATTCGATTTATTAAATATTTTACAACACTTACGTACGCGGTTAATAACATCACTTATATACATATATTTTAAGATCATGGCCTTCATCTATTTCAATGTAATCATTATAAATATCATCCTCAATATCACTTTCGACGACCGTTTCAAAATCACATTCTCCATCACATTCAACTCCACTTTAATCTAAGTTAATATTTTGATTATTAATTGCGATTCTTCTAATATTTCGTTAGCTAAATAACAAATATTTTATTCCGTACCTTTTATTTTCATTGGTTCAGTCCTAAGTTAAAAATTTTGAAAGATTTGTTTTTAGAATTGTAACTTCTTGCAGTAATATTTATATATTTATAGAAGGAGCTATCGGAACACTCATCTACAGTGATCGAAAGACTCCCTTTGTCTTTAGTTATTTGTCGAATTTCAGAAACAATACAATTTTGTGGGTCATTATTACTTATTAAAATTTGGAATTATGAAAAATTTAAAGCAATTTAATAAATTTAAATATATATGAACATTTATTCGTTTTATTCGATTATTCTACATAGAATTGTTCGTTATTCGAAAATAGCCATTTTAAAATTGTTCGAATAATTATTCGTAAGAAATTATTCGATTAATCGAACGATCACATTCTCACGAAGGTGAATGGTATAAAAATGATCTACTCAAAATGCCCTTTCAGAATTATTTGGTTGCAAAAATGCTGTTGGACAGTGTCTTTTTAAGTGCATATCTTGAATCTAAAACATGTAAGAAAGTATAGTCGGGTAAATCCGATCATATAATACCCTACACCAAGTATATACTTAGAAACAGTTTTCTTTTGATATGAAACTTATTTGAATTTTATCTTATTTGAATACCAACATTTTTAAGATCTTTTTGCTCGTTAAAGTGATTTTCGGAAGTGGGCCTTATATGGGAGCTATGACTAATTTTGGACCGATCGTCACAAAATTTGGTGAGATAATTTGCGTATGTATGTTATGTATTTGTGTTGAATTTTATATGGACATACATATATATCAATCTCAATTTTAATATACAGTGTCGGACAGTACTAAAGCACGGACTCCCCTGATCTGACTTCGCACCTGAAACACTTATTATCTGTAGCCAGATGACGGCGTGGTGGTCATATGACAAAATGGGAACTGGAGCCCATTGAATTCAAATGATAAGTTGTTGGAAATCATCGGTATGCGTGGAAACAGTTCGTCTTCGCCTTTGAATCTGCCACCGATGATTGTTGCCTCAATTAAATTTGGTGAACATTTGTTGATGGTTAGTCTTGTACCGTTGCATAATTTGGCGTGTTTAAGTTGCGGGGAAGCATTATCGGTGATCTAACATCAATGTTTCAAAAATTCACTAGGATAATTGACGGCTTGTTCTTTGTTCATTACTGTGTCAATCGATTTGTATTTCTATAAGAATTGAAGAAAGGGTCGATCAACAATTGTACATATCGTCACCTTAAATGCAAACGGCCATGGGGGTATGATAAAATATGGAGCGATCCTCGAAAAATATTGTAAATTTACACAAAGTTGTGTTTTTGCACATATTTAATTTGTGGTTCTACGACCAATATTTCGTTATGTTCCAAAGGGAATGACCAAATCAATAAACCCCCATAATATTGGTAGATTGGTGGTATAAAAGTGACAAACTGGCAGCACTGAAAATAACCCAACGCAAAAGTGGCTGGAATAGTCATTCGTAGTCGCTGCTAAAAATTACTTTACATAGACCCAACAGTCAGTCAGTCACTCAGTCCGCATTTGAGGCACGTTTGTAAAGGGGTGTAGCTTTACGTTTATTTTCGTGTATGTGAATGCAACATCCACATACATATGTTTCTACGTATTAGTGTGTTTATTTGATATGAATTGACTAAAAAGTCTGTTGCATTATGGTTACAACAATAGCAAAAACAAAACAACAAAAAACTAAAATAAATTTTCCGTTGTTGCTTAAGCCAACAACCAAAGTGGGTGTGTTTTCATGTGCATGCAAATCATAAAGCCGGCTTGTCTAACCTTTTCTCAAAACTCGAGTTGCATGACTGATTATAATTTTGTTACTCTTTTTTGTAAAAATTCAAAACAAACTGACATTTAGGCAGTTTTAGAAAACCTTTCTTAATTCTATCATTATGGCAACTATGTATGTATTAAACTGTCAAGGGTTGAGATTAAGTATTTAAAAGTCAGTTTGACACCAAAATGAGCAAAATCGAACTAGAAATCAGTTTTTTTGTGTCATATTAAGCTGTTGTAGGTAAGTAAATACTGAGTAAAATTAAATAGATATAATTATGAGATAAAACTAAAAAAAATCATGTATTTAGGTTATTAAAAAAATCGTTTGTGATCAATGCTAGATGGTTACATGTTGAACTATTAAATAGCTCAATATCTTTTTACTTGAAAATCTTCAAACCAAATTAACCAGAAATATTTTTAAAGCATTAACAACATTTATGATAATTTCGCACATCTTGTTATCCAAAAAGTTTCAAGGTTTTTACCGCATTTACTAACAGTGGTTTCCCTTACAAGCGGTCAAAAATCAATACCTCCAAAAAAAGCTAGGAAGGATTTAAATTTTTTGGGAAAAATATTAACAACTTTAGCCACAGTAGCCATTTGATCTTTGAAGGGTTATTTGGCTTATAGATTTGTTTTAAGAATTTATGAAATATTTTTTGTAAATTTTTATTAATTTTAATTTATTTGAAATATACACTGAAAAAAAACTAAATTAAAAAGTTATACAAAGTTATATAAGAAGTGTGAGCGAAAAATCTTAACATACATAAATGTTAATAAAAAAGAAACCACTTAACCTACAGTTTTGATTTTTTTTGTTTTTAATTTAAATTATTTTTGCAACTTACTTTCCTTCCATTAAGGTTTTTATAGTGTTTTCTATCACTTCGAGACTTTTTGTAAACGGGTTTATCTTCTACTATATACATAAGCGTAGATAGACTATAATTCTGGGGTGGGCAAAGAAATGTATTAAGGAATATGAATTCGGCTATTGAAAAATATCAATACACTTACAAAAAATGTAAAAAACAAGTAAGAGAGTTATATTCGGCTGTGCCGAATCTTATACCAAATTATACTTCAAAATATAAATTTTAAATAGTTTTAGGTAAACAAAATTATTTTTTTCCAAAGTTGTTTTTTTAATTTTTTGGAAATTTTTTTTTTCCAAATGTTATTTTAAATTTTTTTTTGAACCAAAATATTTGAAAATCTGGATTAAGCCGAACCAGGATCCACAATCGGTTCGATTGTTTGCTCGTTGTGTCCGGAGAATGTTGATCCAGGAAGTCATGAAAGGATTTGTCTCTAACACGAAAAACAATAAAGTTATACACACTTTTATATGCAAAAGGTCTGCACAGTCCTGGTTATACATCCAAGGGTTAAAACAAATTTGTTTCGTGTTTTTTTCTCCATTACCCCTCTTGGGAGCATATTTGTGTTAGTATGGCTTCCTCGTTGGTGAGGTTCCAGGGATCCGTATTGCTGATGTTATTAGGCCAAAATATTCTGCATATGATTCTGAGGCACTTGTTAATGAATACCTGTAGTTTTAGCGTGATGGTGTTCGATACTAACCAAGTTTCACATCCGTACAACCGAGTAGATTCTACACATGCTTTTTATATTCTAACCTTGGTTCGTCTGGATATTTGTGAGTTTCTCCATACTGGTTGTAGTCTTTCTAATGCCGCTCTCGCTTTATTGAGCCTGTTATTTACGTCTGTTTCAGCGCCGCCATTTGTTGATACTGTACTGCCTAGATAGCAAAAGCTTTCTACGTATTAAACTGTATGGCCTTGTAGCATGATGTTATCTGCCTTGTAGCATGATGTTCTCAAGTCCAACATTGTGTGCTAATCTTTGCTTGAATGTTATAGATCGTATGTGAGAGTAGACAAATATCATTCGAGTTGGCGTGAGAGGCTCCATTGTATTCCTCTTCTCTCTGAATAGATTTCGCTCATGATGTCATCCAACAATATAGTGAATAGCAGAGGTGAAGGGAATATCCTTTTTTACTCCAGCGTTTGTGTGAAATGGTTGACTTATATTCCCGTTGTAAGAACTGATAGTTCTGCATCCTCGGGAAGTACGCCATTCTAGAAATTGTTCTATTTTAATACGTAGAGTATTGGCTTGGTCTATGCAGCTCCTGTTTGCCCGGAAACCTGCCTGTTCATCACGTATATTGTTCTCCATTTCGATTTGAAGCCTTCCCTGTATTATGACTGCTAGTATCTTGTATATGATGTTAAGCAGAGTAATTCTTCTCCCCATTTTTCGGTAACTTAACGATGATGCCACTCTTGCAAGTTGGAGGTAGACTTTCCTCCTCCCAGACTGATATGATGTGTGGTCGTAGAAGTTCAGCTGTGGTTATGATGTCAACCCAAAGAATATCAGCCGGTATTACATCTTCGCCTGCTGCCCTGTTATTTCTTAGCTTCCCGATGGACTCCTTAATCTCACTTATACTGGGGGGCTGCATAATATTCTTAGGATATCTTCAGCAAGGCTGTTGTTTTCAATTTCGTTGTCATTAGTAGTCAGCAAAAATCGGTACAGTAGAACAAAAGTTATCAGCCAAAATGTGAGACAACCTGAAAAAATTGATAATTTTCACATATTTTTTGTTATTTGTGTAAATACAGTGAATGTCACTTAAAATCGTACACCATCGTAGTAAAATTTTATTCATTAGTTTTAGAAAGTTGATGTTTTGGAAATAATTTAAGATGCTATTTTTATATTGTGTGTGCTATTACCTATCAGAAAATATGGTATAATTTTAATTGCGCTTATCTACAAATAACAAAATTGGGTAACACTGTCAGTGCCCAGAATATCAACGCTTCATTTAAAATCCTACAGGCACTAAAAAATAGTAAAGGATACCCTACAAAGTATTAGGATTATTTAATATTAACATTTTTTTTTTAATTTTTAAAGTTTTAATTATAATTTAATATAAGTGTACGAATTTAAGTGAAATATGAAATTTGTGATGTTCTTTAATTTTCATCAATATTTTTTTAAGGAATTGAGGTTTTGTTAACTTTTTTGTTGAAATACATATTTTTTGTTCCAATTAATAAAATGACTTTTAATTTTTTATATAATCACCTATTATTGCCTGTATAATTTCATAATATTTAAAAAAAAATATGTTGTACGATTTTGAGTGACACTCACTGTATATTGCAAATAATACCACAAAAATTTACACTCGTTATTTTTATAATAAAAGGACAACTCAGTTGAAACTTATAAGAATCGGTCCATGATTTTTTCTAGCCCGCATAGAAATATCTTTCCGAAATATGAAGCTATAAATGCCTACAGAATTGCAGTATAAGTTGAGTGCTAAAAGAAATCATAAATTTTTCGTAGATCGCTCCATATTTGACCATAGCCGCTATAAAAGTTCACTTCAGAAAATTTGCTTACTTTCTCAGGACATACTCCAAAACGTTTCAAATGTAGGTTTTCCAGTGTCGTCATCTAATTTTTGAAAGTTACTTACTGTACTTTTTATGCAAGTTTTCGATAAACATGTTGTTTTCTTGTTACATTTTGTTTTACAGCTTGATCGGTTGTCGAAAATTCTAAATATTGCAACCCCTTCACACGTTTTTCTTCTTTTCTAGTCTTCTACTACAAGAGACTACATTATGGTTAATATGTTCATTCTCGTTATCTAGAATAAATTTTTAGTTACAATTATAACTGTGACGAATTTTGAACAGCAAACCTATTTGAAGATCGTTCTCATCTTCTGTATATGAAATATAATCGATTGCAATCGCTGTAGGGAATTCATTTTGTTGGTTGATCAAAAATTACAACGTATGTGTATGTACATTAGGGTGAGTCGATTTTTTCCACAAAAAATCGTATAGCAGAAACGAATTCTACGGAAAATTCTAATGCCCTAATTTTGTAATACGTAACGAAACGTTTTTTTCGAATAAATTTGTCATTTTTGAATTTTCATATTTTTCAAAACGTATTTTTCGTTTCTGTATATAAAATTGAATTTTATAAAACAGAGCAAAACGTTCACAAGCGCTTGAAACATCAAAATCAAACGTTGAGAATTTCTTTTCGTTTCAATATATTTTTCATAGATTTTTAAATTTTCAAAGAAAAAAATTTTTTTGAGAATGTGTTTTTTCTTTTTATACATAAAAAATACAACAACAAAAATTTGTTTTCCAAATAAATGTAAAAAACAATCAAAAATTTAAAAATTTTTTCAATAAATTTTATTTGTTGGAAAATAAATAAAAATAATTTAATTTATTTGGCAGAAAGTTGACATAAAAACGATGTTTTCAAACTTGGTACCACATCAAAAAATTGACTTGAAACGCAAATATTGTTTCATTTTATAAAATACCAAATTTTTATTTTTTCGTTCCAAACGGAAACGCAAACGAAAATTCGTTTGAAGATACAAAATGAGGCCATAAGAAATTTTTCCCAAGAAAACAAAGGTCTAAAATCAAATCCTATCTTGCGCATTTCTTCTTTTATCCAATGATATTTCAGTATTTAGTATTTATACCCTACACTACCATAGTGGGGAGGGTATTATGCGTTTGTGCAGGCGTTTGTAACACCCAAAAATATTAGTCTAACACCCACATTAAAGTATACCGATCGACTTAGAATCACTTTCTGAGTCGATTAAACGATGTCCGTCCGTCTGGCTGACTGGTCGGCTGGCTGGCTGTCCATGTAAACCTTGTGCGCAGAGTACAGGTCACAATTTTGAAGATATCTCATAGCTCCCATAAAGGATCATTTCCGAAAATAACACCACCAAATTTCATGTCGATCGGTCCATAATCGATCGGTCCCATCATATATGGTCGGGCTTGACCGATGAAAAATTAGTCAAGGAAAACGTTGCTATAAAAAACTCATTTTCGAGAAAATGGCTATAGCACTACTTAAATATATACCCTCGATATACAGAAACATAATGGATGTATGTAAATTTACGTGGACATAAAAATAAACAGGTATGCATTTGGGCACGTAACAACTCAGGTGAATGCACATCACTTTTAAATCATCACAATCGTAGTCATTATAAATGAATTTCAAATTAAGCAGACTTGACACTGCAAATACTCGCAGCTCAGCAAAATCTGTTGTACTAACTCTAGCACTCATACTAAATACAATACATTTTACATATCACTCTGTTGCTGCAACAACGTCATAACTCAAAATCCGTGTTTTTTGAACTGAGTAATACAAAATATGAGCCGTTTCAGTTTTCAAAAATGTCAATTATTTTTTGTGAGAGAGTGATTTTTGTTGCAAACATCAAAACTAAAACTCATGTTTTTTCGTATATTTGAAGTAAAAATTTCGGTTAAATACAGATTAGAAAGATATTAACATCTACTATTTAAATTAGGTTTTTTTTCTGAAATCGCATGATTTGTTGAAAATTTATTTAAGAAATAGTAAAATGTCATAAAACAAAGCCGTTTTTCTAGAGACGATTTTTTTTTGAATTATGACTTTGTTGAAGCAAATGATATAGTATACAATATACAAATAAATAATAAACTAAAATTTTGAATTTAATGCATGTCTGTCGTTAGCAGAAGACAAATAGAAAACTTTCATTTCTTTTCAGCATAAATTAGAAAAATGTCTATTTCAAAAAACAAACATTTGCTAACTAAAAGCAAAATAAATCAAACACTCATAAATATTGTTTGGCAATAAATGCGAGTCAAAATAAATATGAAACATCTGTAGAGAAATATGAAAATGGATGCAGATGAGAAATTAATTGCTCTATTTAAATCTATTTCTTTGTTTTTTTGTCATGTCACAGCGCATTTGTCAATTGTCCAAAAGTTTAAATTGAGAACTCGTGCGAAAATAACTAATTTCTCATGTAGACTTTTTGCTGTCGCTTCTTGAATATTTTTGTTTTAGTTTCACTATCGAATCATAGAATTTTCGTAGGCGTTTTATGCACGTGCCAAAATTGTTTATTGTATTTAATGGACATTTGTTCGAATGTATGGCTTGTTCATTCGTTTTCTTTATTATTTTATTTTAGAATTTAAAAATGTCATTTTCACTGCCTTTTCTGTGCGAAATTGAAGATGTATGTATGTATCTCTCTATATCAGTACAGTATGCAATCTTATTTTTGTACACCACTTCTTTTTAAACCAATCTCCTAAAAGCAAATATATGAGAGGTTACCAAATATGACATATGTATGTATTATAAATGGTATATCATTCAAATTTGGATTTTTATTATAACTATTTTAAGTATTTTTATATACTAACTGCAATGTACGCATACTTATTCTCCTCATTGTATTTGTTTCTGCGGTTGTGTTTCTTTTTATAAAATCCCCAAAACGATATGTTGCGTGTCACATTAACTGTCAAGTCATTTTTTGACAAGTGTGACATATGCCGCACATTTCTTTAGGTGGCCTTTATTTTGTTTTCCCACTCACAGCTTTTTGAAGTATTATTCCTCTAAAATTCTAGGAAAAAATTATATTACTTTTTAAGGATGTTCTTTATCTATTGAACTGCAGGGAAAAACATTTCTTTCATATCCTGTATTAATATAAATTTCTTTTGATTTTGCGATTTTTATTGTTCAATGAGCAGAGGAATAAATTTTACATATCGTCCCTGTTTTGAATATTAGTACTATTTTTTTTATTGTTGTGCTATGTGCACAAAAGCATTTTTCGATATCTTAATTGGTTCAGAATTTAACAAAAGCACCTATGTGATTTTCATATACTAAATGCTTCAACAGAAAGTCCTATGTGTTTCTAATCATGTAGGTTTTTTGTTCTAATGACTATAAATACATTTAGTTTATACTGGTAATTATAACGTCAAAAAGAGTAATTGAACGCGAATCTCCGAGTGTAATTATAGATCCAATATTATTTTCTTAAGAGATTTAATCCATCTCTAATTTATCAAATTTTAAAATATAACTTTTGGCCGCGGAAACGCTGATTTTAAACGAAAAAACTGGTGACTTTGAAGCAATTGTAAATAATATGTTTGAAAATTTCACTTCAATTAGACCAGGAAAAAACCTGGGGAAGCAACAGTAAGTGATATTCGCGCTCTTCTTTTTAAAGACAATGTAGTAAAGTTTAAAATACGCCACTCAAATAAATGAGAAATTTTACAACAAAAGAGAGCAAAGAAAAACAAAGTTGTTGAACCCAAGCCTTAATATAGTAAACCTTTAAAAATTGATGAATCTAAATACTATAGTCTACAATCACTTAAAAAAGTTATGCATAAGGGTTATCATTCATCTTACTAGCTTATTTTATTTATCTTATTAATTATTTTTATTAATTTGTTATTGTTATTCTAAACTAATCGTTTAACTGATCATTATAATTTTTAATTAATTTTTTATTGTTATCAAAAACTAATCGTTTAATTAATCATTATCTTTGTTGTAAATAATTATAACAAAATCTGATTTAAAAATTAGTTAATATTTTTTATAAATATCGCTATGTAAAAAATTCAATTTTCGTTTATTTTATTTGAATACACTGTTACATTGTTATACCAAGCTAAATATACCTCAGTTTGTATACCAAAACCTTAATATTCTAGCCTACATATGTATGTAGGTAAAAATATTTAAATATAAAGACTGTTTTCCAAAAAGAGCTATGTGTAGTTTTTTTGAATAACTCGAAAACGCGTTAAAATTTTGTATCTTTTTTGATATACAGACAAAGTACATTCGCAAATAAGTCCACGGAAAGAATTATGTTTTATAAGTAACGCGATATAAAAAAAAATATAGCTAAATTAAACAGTTTTTTGGCTTTTCTGAAAACTTTGTTAAAACCCACATAGTACTAATATCAAAGAATATATAGAATAAGATAATATAAGATAAGATAATAAGATTTATATACTTTGCTAATATTCAAAACAGGGACGATATGTATGTACATTAGGGATATAACATTTGAGAATTTTTGCAAATATGCAAATTTTCATAGCATAGTCGATATGGCGATAGCATTCGCGGTTGTTAAAAAAGTTCACGCACCAAACGCAATAAAGTTAAGTTGTTTTTATAATTAATAATAACTGGGGACATACTTCAAAAGTTAATATTAAATAAGGGAAGTATCTGTCATTTGCAAAAAAAAATTGCAATTAATTATATAATTTTTCAAAGAAGTTTATACCTATTTTAAAGAAATTTATACTTAAAAAATAAAATAATAAGATAGGAGTGGGAAGGATTTCTAATAGTAACACGATTTCTAATAGTAACCCCTGTTTTGAATTAGAACGAATTTGCAAATCACTGTTTGTTTCACATTACAAACATTTTATGTGTATACAACATTTGAGCGGAACATGCAATAAAAGTGATGCAAGACATACTCCCATTACGTAAATCGGCAAGAACTTTAAATTTAAAACATATTTTCAAAAAATTAAAAACTTAAAAAAAAATTTAGTATTGGTGCGTGATGTTTTTGATTCGAAATGACCGAAAAAAATTATTTTCATTACCTATACAACATTGGCCATTTCGCCAAAATTAGTTATATCCCTAATGTACATACTGATCATTAATTTTTGTATTGATTTGTGACTAATCAAATTTCATAACAAAAATTTAAATTTTTTTACAAAATAAATTTCATACGTATCATATCAACTACGTAAACTACAGGAAAATTTTCACAACGCACCAGTGTCGATTTGACACTAATCGAGAAAAAATATTTTTATTCAAATGAATAAAAGAGTGGGTCAATTTGTATGGAGCCAAAAAATGCAACAAGCGGTTATCAAAATCGTAATCTACGATGAATTCTAAGAATGTTTGCCGAAGAAACCATTGGTCTAAAATCAAAATCGAGCTTCCCATTTTTATCGCGAAAATTTTCCTTTCGTATTTTATATTTTTGTTTAAATACAGTGACTCAAACGCAAAATAGGACAAGAGTTAGTCTGATATAAATGTGCTATAAACATAAAGGGATGTACCGAAAAATTGTTTTTTTTTGCTTCTATTTACACTCCACATACCTATATGTCTAAAAAATAACAAAAATTAGAATTTGCATAACTAAAACTATAAACTTTTGCATAAAAACCAAAATAACTCAATTTCTTGAGCCAAACACAAAATCGGACAGAGTAAAATAGGTATTTAAAAGTGGGCGATAAATATTTAGTTGCATATCCTAGTCTCGAATGACCTTTAATCGCTTTTGAATCGATTTTACCATGTTTTGACATACTTACGGCTCTATTGAGGTCCATGCTTTCAGTAAGAACTCTTTTATCTGAACTAACGTGTTAAATTTTATTTGATGCACTTTCTAGCTAATTCCTCATAAAGGTGTTCCATTGCATTAAAGTCTGGGCTCTGTGTAGGAGTTTCTATAAGTTTGGGACAGTTATGGATCAACCAAAGATTTGCAACACCTGATGTGAGCTTGGGATCGTAGTCTTGATAAAATGAAAAGATGTTTTCCGTAATTTTGCACACTTTGCTCTAAATTTTGCTTCAAAATTTTGAGATAGACAAATTTGTCCATTTTGCCATCGATAAAATGCCAATTGCATACTCCGGCAGTCAATACAGTCCCAAACCATACAAAATAGAAGATTTTTGGGACAAAGTAGTAAATTTGTTGGTAAACCACCGTAAAGTGCATTTTTATTGATAGCTGCCATTATTTTAAGCATTTAATCACTGACGGAAGTAAAATTATTGTACTTGGATCAGACTGCAAGCTGTTGCCGAATTCTATTATAAAAACACGAAAGCCACTGTTAAGCATGGAATTGGCTCTGTTATGGTTTGGCTGTATATTGAGTGCCGGAGTATGCAATTTGCATTTTATCGATGGCAAAATGGACAAATTTGTCTATCTCAACATTTTGAAGCAAAATTTAGAGCAAAGTGCGAAAAAGTCGGTACAGAAAACATCATTTCCTTTTATCAAGATTACGATCCCAAGCTCACATCAGGTGTTGCAAATCTTTGTGATGTTAGTTACTACGCTTATAACTCAAGAACGCCTGCACCGATTTCAATGATTCGCATCAATTCGGACTGGTCTCCGGCCAAACAAAAAGAATACCCAAGAAAATTCCCGAAATATCCCCGAAAAAAAATTACGAAGAAAATTATTTTTCACATTCATATTGTATACGGTGATTTTATGATGCCATGTTCATGATAGATGACGTTTACGTTTAACACACAATCAGCGTGAATGGTCAATGGCAAGTGTTCCAAGCATTATACACGAAGTTTGAGTGGTGATCTTGGGTCGTTCCGCATTCGCCATTTCTTTTCTGTAATTCAGTTAAGTCCATCAAGTACATCTGCAAATATGTCACCAAATGCAGTGACATGGCGAATTTGGTCTTCAAGCTCCTTACCCCAATGATGAAATCACGCGCTATCAAGTTGGTCGATACTTAAGCTGCAATGAGGTGATTTGGCGTATATTCTCATTTCGCATTCACGAACGGTCAACGAGATTATTTCTCTGCAGCAAATGATGATCAACGTGCTCAAAACCCACAAGCGACATCATTGACCAGTTTATTCACGATGCATTTGCACGTGCATTACTTTACTTAGAGAATACACTTGAAATGCTTCATCGAAGATAGCAAGGCGATGTAGTTCCTGGTCATCCGGATGTGCGTTCTACTGAAGGTATTGACCGTATTTATACAGTTCATCCGAAGAATGATGAATGCTTTTACTTGCGATTATTGGTGAATGTGTCCATTCAGAGAATCACAATCTTGAGATGAATGAAGAGATGCACAACCAGGCTTTTGTTTCGATAGAAGACATGTATTACCTTATGTGCGGCAGTTTGTTAGTCAGGTTAGAAATGCCATCGCAATCGTTCGAACGAGAATTGCAGCGTGAACGAGAATACGACGCAAATGCATTAAGCCAATTGGTTCGAACGATTGTACCTTTATTGTATCCCCAACAAAAAGAAGTGTACGATATGGTGATGGGCATGTTTTCCCTTGATGTGCCTGGTGGCACTGACAAGACATTCCTCATATCATTGATTCTGGCTACAGTTCGTGCAAGATTAGAAATTGTTGTAGCATTTGCTTTTTCTGGAATAGCGGCTACGCTGCTGGATGGTTGCCGAACAGCTCATTTGGCATTGAAATTTCCATTATACCTTGAAGCGCTTGAAGATCCAACATGTAACATAGCGAAACATTAAGCAATGGCAAAAGTTTTGGTAGCAAGCAAAATGTCGCATAAACGTGCGTTAGATGGAAAAAGGGCAATTTTAGCGGCAAAGAACAATGGATAACTTAAACTGCACTATTCAAAATCAAATCATTGGATCACTACATTCCTTCAAATCCATCGTCTGAAGCTATCAACTATCTAATTTTGTTTTTGAATTCATTGGATGTAACTGGCTTGCCACCGCATAATTTACAATTGAATGTTGGTTAATTTTTAATCATGCTTCGCAATCTAAATCTAACAAATACAACGGAACGCGTGTAGCGGTCACAAAACTCATGAGCAATATGGGGAAGTTCTTATTCCGAGAATTCCAATGATGTCAACCGATATGCCATTCGAGTTTAAGTGAATCCAATTTTCATTTCGTCTCGCATTCGCAATGACAATCAATAAATCACAAGGCCAATCATTGAGTGTTGAACTGTTAGTCGCATGTTTCCGTGTCGGAAAACCATCCACTTTGATCTTTTGCGAACCGGAGAACAAACGATAAATATTGTTTATCACAGAGTGCTTCAATGAGGGGAAATACAATTCAAAAACGACCCGGAAATTTTGTTTGATAAACCTTTGATAAATTTATAAACTGTTTATGCCTATGGGCGAAATATCTAAATCCATAATTTTCTAGGCAGAACGAAGTCTGATATTAACATATTAATAAAATTTGAAGGAAAAACAACGTTTCAGCTAGTTAATTTATAATTAAAACTGGGTCCTTCGAATGTGTTTTAATCGTAATTGCAATATTTAATGTGCGATTATGATTACAATTAAATGGTGCGATTAATAGCGATTATAATTAAAATCGATTTGCAATCCCTAGTACACTGTAATGAATTTGTGTACGAAACGAGTTTTATGCTTTTTAATTGAGTAAAAAATCATATTACAATTAAATTTAAGGAAATAATATATATTCTAATCATCTCTTTTACTATATTGATATCTTCGTTCACTTTCAATATATTAATCTTCAGACACATCATTTTTATTACCCTCCAATAGCCTATATAGACTTAGATTATATTATTTTGTTAATATATCGATAATCCCTGTAACTTACGGTATAAAACATTTGCAATAAAGTGTGGATTTTATGATTTTAATTCATTGATTATAGATGTGATACGGTGAGTATGTAGTTTGGTTGGTGGTGGGTAGTTTGTCGTTCATGTGAGTAACTAAGAACTATAACGAATGGCGGGTATTTGTATAAATTAATGTATGCGACACTTGAACCACTGGAAGTAACCCCTCAAACAGCTGTTTTAATACAAGTAGTTGTCGGTAATAAGGCGTTAAACCAAAGAGAACTAGAAAAATCGTTACTAAAATAATTTTCTTGGCAGCTGATGATACGAGTATAAATGATACGAAACATACAGTGTTAAATACTTATTTTTTTTCCAATATTCATATTGTATGGTATAGTATCAGGATTTACTTCCACCGTATGTACGCATACAGAAGAGGTAACATAAATAGCATTAATTTAGTAGTTAAATACATAATTTTAACATACATTGCACAGTGGTTTAGAAACTTTTTTTTGGAAATAATTCGGTATCTCGGGAACTATTGGAGATATTATTACAAAATTTCACATTTCATTATGGCCTACAATATAAGGATAAAAATGTTCAAATAATATATATCTAAATGAAGATTAACCTCCACGAAAATAAATATTATTTGTTTTTACTGCGAAAAATGCATTATACCAACTTTAAGGTCAGTATACGTTTGAATTCATTAGTTACATTTAATATACACATTTTGCATGCAATATATGAAAAAACGTTTAAATTTTTCAAAGGCGACAAGGTTTGTGGAGCTTCTGAGTAGTAGATATATGCTTTTTATATAAGTATTTGATATTGGTAAAAACCTTAGGAGTTGTAGATTCATATTTTAATAAAATTAAAGAATTTAATTATTTTTTTGAACGTCATTTACCTTAAAAACTAAAAAAAATTATAATATGGTGATTTTCCATGAAGAAAAATATAAAATTTGATTTAATGTAAAATTTTAACGGTTAAAGATATCATAACAAAATTGGGAACTAATTTAGATCCAAATGTCCTTCAATTAATGACATTATAATTTTTGACATTTTTTATTTTCAAATACCGAAATTCCTAAAACGGGGAAAATGTGTTCCAAAAACTAAGTTTTTTTAGAAAAGTGCCTACTGTGACGCTATTTACCGTGTGATAGTAAAACAACTTTCTAAGTATTTAAACAACATATAGGGTTATAGAATTTTTAGAATTTTTTACTGCAACCTAAATATTTTTTTAAAATTGTGCAAGTTTGGATAGGTCTGGGGGATACTGTGTCCGCTTAAGTGAGCCCAATTTTACTTTACATGCTTTTGCATTAAGTTTTCTTTACGGAACATATAAAAATTGTATATAGTCCCAAAGAAAATTTGTTTCTACAAAAGAAAAAGATAGGAAAAATCGTAAAAAATTAGGCCCATTTTACATGTTCCAACTTTGGATGCGTGTAACTTTTTACAGGGACGAGATAACTGTTACCAAGTTTTTTTTATTTTATTTAGAATTTTATAGCTGATATTTTGAAAAAAAAAATTCGACCCTCCGTAGGGCCGCCATATCTAAAAAAACAAAAAAAATCGAGCAAAATTAAAAAAAAATAAATAAATAAACCTAAATATCTCTTCAACTGAAGAAGATAACCTACACATGGAAGCGTATTTTTTGTAGATCTTCTCAAGGACTATTTATATTTTAAATTTCAGCTCATTCGGATCATAAATGAATTTTTGGGGATTTTTTTAAAAATTTTGAGACCCGAGGTGACCAACATTGAGGGGCACAAACTGGCCCGTATTACCCCTAGGAAGCTGAACAAATGTAGTTCAACTCAAAAACACCTCAGCTCTAACCATGTGAAATTTTGTAATAATATCTCCAATAGTTCCCGAGATACCGAATTATTTCCAAAAAAAAAAGTTTCTAAACCACTGTGCATTGGTGGACAATACAATTTTTGTTTGTTTTTTATTAATATTACATAATCCAAACAAAATTCTTAAGAAATTTTTTATTTTTTTAGTATTTCATCAATATATACTTTTTCTTATATAAACAACAAATAAGAAGATTATTAATTAAATTTTGAAAATGCAAAACATATTAAAAAGTATTCATAATTATACAAAACAATGGAAACTTTGGTTTAATTTTTACAAAAACTGTCTGGCACTTTTTGGATAGACCTTTTTTTATACCCTCCACCACCATAAGTGGTGAATGAGGGTATATATAAGTTTGTCATTCCGTGTGTAACATTGAGAAATATTCATCTGAGACCCAACAAAGTATATATATTATTGATCCTTATGAAATTCTAAGTCGATTGAGCCATGTCCGTCTGTCTGTCCGTCTGTCCGTCTGTGTAAAACACGCTCACGTCCAAAATACGCAAACAAACTTAGTAGAGTTGCAAGAAAAATGTTTATTATTGTCCTAAGCAGTTTGGTATTGAAAATCAGTGAAGTCGGTACAGTGGAACCAAAGTTATGAATGAAAATGTGGGACAACCTCAAAAAAAAATTGATAATTTTCACATATTTTTGGACATTTTTTGTAAATATATTGCAGCTAATATCATAAAATTTTGCACTCGTTACTTTTATGATAAAAGGAGTAACTATGGTGAAAATTATAAGAATCGGTCCATGATTTCTCCTAGCCCCCATACAAATTTCTTCCCGAAATATGGTTCTATGGTCTATAAATGCCTACAGAATAGGAATATCCACATAAAATTCAGCAAAAATAAGTTCCGTGGTAAAAGAAATTATATTACAAAATTTTTCGTGGATCGGCCCATATTTGACCATAGCCCCCATATAAAGTACACTTCCGAAAATCACTTAAATAAGCATAAATGTCTGACAAATATCGCTATCAAGTTGAAATTCGACATGAATAATCCCCATATATACCAAAATCGCTGTACCTAATTCTATGAAGATCGGCCGATAATTGGTTATAGCTCCCATATAAGGACCACTTCCGAAAAACACAATAACCTACATAAATATTTAAAAAATATCAATATCAAAACAAAATTTCACACACATCCATAGTTTATATTTAGAAATCATACTACCGGATTTTGTGAATATCGGTCCATATTTGACCATAGCTCCCATATAAGGTCCACTCCCGAAAATCACTAATATCCTCATAAATTTCTTACAAATATAGTTATCAGGTTGAAATTCAAAACAAATTTATTCAATATATACAAAAATCGATGTACCAAATTTTATGATGACAGGCTCATAATTGGTCATAGCCTCCATATAAGAACCACTTCAGGAAAACATATTAACCTGCATAAATATCCATAAAAATCTATACTGAACCAACATTTTACACCGATCAGTAATTTGTATCCAAGAATCGTACTACAAGATTTTTTAAATATTGGTCCATAATTCGGCATAGCTCCCATATAAGGTCCACTCTTGAAATTCTACAAAAATGGCCCTTAAATACTTAGGACCATAATAGGTCATAGCATCCATATATTAAACCAAAATAGTACACAGATCAGTAATTTGTATTCAAAAATCATAATACTGAATTTTGTGAATATTGGTCCATAATTGGCCACAGCTCTCATATAAATACATAAAAATCACGTAAAAATATTTTATAATAATCGAATCATAATAGCTCCCTCATAAGTCCCACAACCAGATATTTTGAAATTTGTCTAAATATATTTGTATACCCTTTTTTATACTCTGTTTCTTCACTTGTGGTTAAAAGGGAAAAATGTTGATCCAAACATATTAAGTAATTATTAAGCGTATAAATTGTTAAATTTCATTTCATGAGGTCCAGACTTAAACTCGACAACACTTCCCCTTTGCGCACTGTGCGCCACTTTAACACTCAGATATTGTAGATCGTTTAACCCAGTTCCAACAAACTGTTTACGGTTACCTATGTAAGAAAATAATAATTTACACGAAGATTTAGAAAAATTAAATTTAGACGACAATTTCTCAATTAAAAGACAATAATTAACTGTGTCAAACGTTGTAATACAATTTTTTGTACATTTGAAACAAAATATCTTCTGCGTAAACTAGTCTTTCTAACAATTGTTATATTATTTCAGCTTTTATACTATCATATTTAGGTGGAGGGTATTTAAGATTCGGCACGGCCGAATATAGTACTCTTACTTGTTTATTACTGCTTCACGATGCATTCAACCAATCCCTTATAACCGCTTATAAAGTTTACCGCTTATGATAAAGCGTTGTATGAATTCGAGTCGATATTTTGTACTCTACTAATTCATGGATTGAGATCTGGCGATTGAATAGGCCACTTCAAAGGTAGTGAGGTACGTACCTCATTGAATTGAAACCACTCCCTGGAGGTGAGTTTGGGCCATTGTCGTGCTGGAATCTTCAAACTAATGGATGTGTATTCTATACCATGCCCACACCATAATATTGTCTCCTCTAAACTTGACTGTCTTATTTGTGTACTTGGGGCGCAGTCTCTTTTATTTCGGCCGTCTTATAAATGTTCTCCCATCACTGTCACTAAATTGCATTTGGATTCATGCGAAAATAGTACAGTATTCCATTTCAGTCTCAACCAGTTGAAATGTTCTTTCAAAAATAAGAAATTTTTTGGGGAGTAGATAACAACCCAAACCAGCCTTATTTTTTCTGCTAACAGTTCGAGAATTGATTTCTAATTTTAAATTACACTGTACAACACAAAAACAAATTAAAAGGTCCGACCAATAAATTTTGATAGAGGAGACAAAAAAAAGACACGTGTACCGGCGTTTTCAAAGTTTACATCTGAATTTCATTTGAGGGGGGTTAAAGTTTCCCAATTCTGGCACATTCTTATTGTTAATCGGCATTAGAAACCATTTGTTGTGTCTTATTTCTGACTTTCCGGTTGAATTTTCCGTTTTGGTGTATTCAGGAACTTATAGTAAAATTTCACGGATAATATTATTGCGGAACATTTTAACCTCTTAAATCACTGTTTTAATGGTATTTTTTGCTCTTTTTTAAAATAAGGACAAAAAAGACCCATGCCTTGAGTATTTAGAGGGTTGACATATTCTACAAAAATGTTCTCCGTAACATTTTACATAACACATTTTATAGCTAAAATGTGTTATGTAAAATGTTACGGAGAACATTTTTGTAGAATATGTCAACCCTCTAAATACTCAAGGCATGGGTCTTTTTTGTCCTTATTTTAAAAAAGAGCAAAAAACACCATTAAAACAGTGATTTAAGAGGTTAAAATGTTCCGCAATAATATTATCCGTGAAATTTTACTATAAGTTCCTGAATACACCAAAACGGAAAATTCAACCGGAAAGTCAGAAATAAGACACAACAAAAGAGAGCCTAACTAAAAATCACCGATATCTCTATTATTTTACCTTCGATGGCAAATTTGGATAGGAAGTATTCATTAATTACATTTTTTAGCTCTGGGCAATTTCACTTCATTATCATACAATGTCCAGCATAAAATCGTTTATTATTCTGATTTTTAAATTTTCGCAAATCTTGATTCTAGCTGTTTTTCTAACTATTTAAAGAAATAGTTTTCAAAACCTGTTTCCATTAAATTGTCACTCATTGTATGTAATATATATATTTTATTCTCTATTTTGTTATATGTAGCTTATATTTGCCTTAAATTTCGATTCATTATTTTTGTTCACTAATTTAATATGGGGAAAACTTGTTTCTTTCCTTCGTAATTATTCACCACTTGAACTGCTTACAATACGACTAAATGGATTCTATTCCAATCGATTTAAAGTTTTGAAAATTACTAAAGTGTTTCACATTGTAAATATGATCTATGATGAAAACTAAACTCAAGAAAGCTATTTGGAAGACTAGGCTAATGACAATCATGGACGAATCTTGGATCCATCAATTCAGTCCTATCTAGAAGTCCTGGATCTTATATCTACAGACTAAATCATTGCATTAGTCTTTTAGGATGTACTAAAGTTCGTGTTTTCAATCAACCAAACTAATATAGTGTCATACATCTTCCTGAATGGCTTGCATTGCTATAAATTTGCTCAATTCTGTACTTTTATGTATACCGTACTATCGATCCTTTTATTAAGCAAATACATACATACAAGTGATGAAAATAGTGGAGTGTGTTTTCAAAATTCAGGATAAAAACAGCTGATATACTGCTGAAGAACGTAATAAACCATATGATTTTTAGTTGAATTACATCCATTGTACTCGTACGCATCACAGTTATTGGAGGGTTAATTTAGATCTGTAGGCATATGTAACATGTTTTGTTAGGATTTTTTTTCTACAAAATTTTCCATTTGACAATTTGTCACATGTCGTATCCTCCTCCATACACACATACAGTACATTTCAATTCTAACCGCTCATGTACAAGTGAGTATTTATTTTTTAATCGAATTTCAGACACAGTCTTGCACTTGTGCCAAAAATAACTTCAAAAACAGCTGAAATTTATTTGTATCCCCCAAATAAAAGAAAGGAAAAGAAAAAATAAAAAAAAATCTAAATAATACAAAACCGGAACTAGCAACCGGAACTAGTTATGAATGGAAGGAAGTTAGTTTTTAAGTAAATACAACAACGTAAGTGAGTATTTTAAATATTTCATACTCTGCTTGTAGTTTAAGCTATTGCTTCGTACATCAAATAAAACATAAAATATTTGAAAGTAATTTTTTTTTTATATATGTACATTAGGGTGGCTCCAAAGAAAATGTTGTGAATGTTCCCAACTAATATAAAAGTGTAATTTTAAGATACCATTTCTCAAAATGTGTGTCCAGTAGCTCGTTTCTGTATTTCTCGCATCGGAAAACTTCTCACATGAAGTGTGAAACAAAAAATTCCATCGTTTCTCGATGTGCGAGAAAAAAGTGTTTCTGTATTTGAATGCGAAAACTGACAACACAGATTCTGTTCTTACTGGAATATTTCCAGTAATTCAGTGTCAAATGTAAGACAAACGTCAACGAAAGAAAGAAATTATAATAAAACCTAAACAGAGAAAGGCTAAAAAAAATTAAAATGACAAAATATAACAATTGTGTTTTATTGATTGTTATCATTTAAATATAAAACAAAAAGTAAAGTGTGGCGCTTAAAACTGCTGAATTTAAAAAAAATAATTTAGAAACACATTTTTGTGTACTTATATGTGTATTATAATTATTTTATTCAAACTCTGTGCTACATACATTTTCGGCTGACTTGGGTTCCATATTTATACATACGTAGTTAAAAATATCTATATTTTTTAAAATGTAGTTTTTCTCATATCAATTTCAAATGTGACTTGTTTTGACAGTTTTTGTGAGTTTCTCACAAAATATTGTTACAGAAACACTTTTTCTCACATCCTTCCAATAATTGCTGGAAAATTATTTAAATGACAGACAATTCTCGCAAACTCAAGATACAGAAACACTTGTGCGAGAGAAAACATATTTTGTTTCATTTTACACTGTTTTTGTTGCAATTCAATCGTTTCATGCGGAAAGTTTTTCGATTCGAGAAATACAAAAACGGGCTACAGGATTCAGTATTTCGTAAGCTGGATCAAAAGATAAAAATTTCATTTTTTAAGTTTTATGACTTTTTTCATAATTCTCTCAAAGGAAAAATATGAAATATTGGAGTCAAAAGACTAAAAATATTTGTACTTTTGCCCTTATTTTTTGTTTTATAATCCAATAAAATTATAAAGTATTATATACCAATGAAAATATTATTAAATTACGTTTATTTGGATTTTCATATTGTGATTTTCTTCAACATAGCGCAAACAGCAGACAAAATGTATCGCAAAATTAAAATAAAATTCGAACTAGGTTGGATTTCGAAAAACGAAAAAACCCATTTCGGTGAATTTATATGAAATTTTAAATAATTCTATTTTCAAATATTAAAAAGAACTTAAAATGTTTGCCAAAAATCATGGCAGAATCAACCAGGTACAATTATTAGAAAGTATGTTCTCAATTATAATTTCCCTAACATGTCAAAAATTAAAAATATCAGAATAAAATATCTAAAAAAAATAAAATTAATTCTAGTTTTGTTGAAAAAATCAATTTGTAATGTTTATTTCTGAAAAAAAAAATTATTTTACGAAATAAAAATGTGAAAAATTAATCTTTAATGCAAACAATTTCTAAAAACATAAAGTGATAACATCCAGATTTTGACGTTGTAGGGGTAAATATTGACAACTCTCCCTAATAATTGTACCTGGTTGATTCTGCCATGGCCAAAAATAACAAAACTTTTAATATTTATGAACTAACAGGATAATTTTAGATATGGCATTAAAAGGGCCTTTCAAAGACCTTTCACGTGATATGAATATTTTATATGTTTCTTTGAGAGATATGAAAAAAATTATTAAAAACTATATTCAACTATAGCTCACCAAATACTAACGCCATGAAAATGTTTTTGAAAAATGGTCTCCTCAACCAAACTAAACTTTAATTTTAGTTGGGAACATCGACACCTAATACAAACGAGGCACCCTAATGTACATATACTATTTATTATTCTATATTCTTTTGTACGTAACAAAAAACAAACATTTTTTTTCTGAATTGTTGGTTCTATATTTGTTTGAAACACGTACTTACACAATTATACAAAACTCGTACATAGCAATTATTTTTTATTATTATTTTGTTTTGTTCTTTTTGTTGATTTTAAGGGCTTCATTTCACCATAAATTTATGTATATACAAAAAATGCCCAAACATCATAAAAAAAATACGAAAAATCTTTAACACATGATCGAATGTTTGTTTTTCAGTTTTCTGTGTCATAAATTGATCCTTTGCACGTTTTATGCTCTTGTTCCTATGGCTGTTTTTTTTTCAAACTGGATGGATGACATTAGGGAAGTTGTGTGTATGTTGGTTTTTTGTAGTGTGTTAATGTTAAAATTTATTATAATTTATTTTTTCACCATGTTTAAACCGCAAGGACACAAGGTGTGTTCTAAATTTAAATTATGACATCAAAAATGCATGTTATTAGTTACACTGAAAACATTTTTATGAGTCTAGGGTAGAAAAATAGTATTTAAAGTTTAAAGTTTTACTAACACATATATAGAGTTATGTACTGTTGTCAAAGAGTCGGACTACTTGTTATATTTTGCTCCTTGCAATAATCCTTGTTACGAGATGTTTATGAGTCTAGGGTAGAATAATAGTATAGTTCCACATATACATTTATTCTTATATAAAAACTATTTTTGATCAGCCTAGAAAAATTGTAAAATTCCGGAAAATTTTAAATTTCCTACCAATGAACATAATGTTAATACACTGATGCACATTCCTATAAACGCACTTAATTTTTTCTGTATTTTTGTTATATCTTTGTTGTTCTATCCAAAGCTAAATTTAACTTTTTTAATTATATATATAAATTTATAATATATATATATAAATTTAACGCCTTAATTATACGATCAAATGTTCTTGGTGCTATTTAAGTGGAAGATTCGTATAAACGCAGACGTGAAATTTGTTTTTAAAAAAGTTACCAGAAATAAAATATTATCAATTTTAGTTTTTTTTCAACCAATGCATTGCAATGATACGTTTCTAATAGTAATATCTCAATTTACTGCCACTTTTTCTGTTTGAATCAATAAATTTTATCACTTTTAAAGATGCCCAAGGGAACTTATTTGTCCGATCAGGAAAAGATTAAAATTAAATTTTTTCACGACCAAGGATGTTCCAATAGAGAAATTGGACGTAAAATCGATCGTTCGGAAAGTGTGGTGCGAAATTTCTTGAAGAAAGGTCAAAATTATGGAGTTCACAAACCTACAAAGGGAAATACAAAACTAACAAGAAGACAACTTAAGCTAATAAAACTTGAAGCAAACCGCAACAAATTGAATTCCACACAAATAAAGAATAAATTGAATCTTCCAGTGACTTTTAAACACGTTGTACACATTTTACGAAACGATGAAAACATAAAATGGAAAAAGCTGAAATGTCAACCCATGCTGAAAAAGCACCATAAAGAAAATCGTCTAAAATTCGCAAGAAAATATATGAAATGGACAGATGAGTGGAAAAAGGTAATTTTCTCTGACGAAAAAAAATTTAATTTGGACGGTCCTGATTCATACTCATGCTATTGGCACGATTTGAGATCAAACGATGTTCGGATGTCAAAACGTAATTTCGGTGGTGGCAGTGTTATGGTTTGGGCAGCGTTTTCTGCAGTTGGCAAGTCGAAAATATGTTTTGTTCCGACAAAAATGAATAGTGCGATTTATAACGAACTGTTGAGAAAATGCTCTTCTCTCATTAATGGATGAAAAAATGGACAACCAAATCTTGGTTTAATGAACATAGCATTACTCTGTTGGACTGGCCAGCTTGTAGGCCGGACTTAAACCCAATGGAGAACTTGTGGGGATACATGGCCCGTAAAGTTTATGCAAATAATGCCCAGAATGAAAGCATAATGACTGTGACAGAGCTGAAACTAAGAATTAAACAAGTCTGGGAGGAAATTGATTCAGATCTGCTTAAAAAATTAGTGGAATCAATGCCAGACCGTATTTTTGAAACAATCCATAACAAAGGATCATCCACACATTATTAATAATGCTACAGTGGTCCATAAATTAAAGTGCGTTTATAGGAAAATACCCTTAAAAATAGCTGCTAATCTCGAAAATTAAGTAAAAAAATAAAATAAAGTACAAATGATTTTTTTTTTTGTAAACAATATTTTAAGTGAAGTCTTAACTAATTTAATAAACAAATTTGTAGCCCCCTAAATATATTCTTGTTAAATTTATACAATTTTTTTAAAAAAAGTAGAGTGCGTTTATAGGAATATGCACCAGTGTATTACAAATAAAAAAATTTACTTGTCATAAGTTCATGTACCAGTATTCATTTCGAGAAGCGGGTGTCAAAAAAGTGATCCCCAATTGCAAAGCAGAGGCAGTCCGCTTCAACTAAAAAGCTGAAAAGTGCATTTCACAGACACAATTTTTTAACAAGATCGGTGTAGAACTCTTTGAGTTATAGGGGGTCATCCATGTAACTTATTACCTATTGTTCTTACCAAATTCTTCAATCGTACAAAACATTTATTTTCATAGATATCCAACTTGCATCCCGCTAAGTGAAGAAATAGATCTTCAAGGAAAATATCTAAGCTTTCTTTTTAGAAAAAAAGGCCCATTTTAAAAAAAAAAAAGTTTTTGATTTCGGAAAAAAAATTCTAAAATTTTTTTATTTCGTTTTTAATTTTTTTTTCGATAGATTGAATAAATTGCTATCTAAACTACTTGGTAGCTTATAGGTAATAAGTTACATGTATGAGGAAAAACCCTGCTTGGCCAAAATGTCAAATTTTTACCCCCTCTAACTCAGTGAGTTCTCAACCGATCTTGAAAAATTGTGTCTGAATTACTATCCAATAGAAATAACTTTGGTGAAAATTTCATCCCGATCGACATCGATTTCAAAAGTTGGTTCACTTGACATGAAATATCCCATATGGGCAATTCCATATCATCGTACGTGACATTTGTACGCCTATAGAGTGGAATAGATTTTGCAAAAATAAGAGTATCTGAAAAATAACTTGATCTTTATGTTCCATTCAGAGGGTACTATATTTTATGTATATCGTATATCGTACGTGACATAAAACGGAACTTATTTTGAGGTACATGTAGAAATATGCGAAAATATTCGAATCATGAGAGGCGTTATGTTTTCTTTTAATAATATTTAAATTAAAAAACAATCTTTTGATGATTTTATAATAAATAAAATTTAATATCGTACGTGACATACCGTACGTGACAGATTTTTCTCTTATAATAAAACAACATATATATTCTGTAAATATATGTATACAAAAATTAAAAATATGAATAGAAAATATACATTCGGTTTCAATAAACAATTTTATAATAGTAAATAATCAATCAGAGTCAAATTCATTTCATACTACAAGCTAAAACATACCTAAAACATTAAAAAATTAAATAGAATCAATTTAAACTATTATTTTTGTCTTTAAAATGTTGTAATATGAACTAAATACTTTCATATAGTAACATTTCATTATTTTTGTCTATTCAAATCATCTTGAAAAAAAGTTTCAAGGGTTTTTGTGTTTTCAGTCGTTGTAGCAATTCTCGTGGAATAGCCCATATATTTTAAATTTAATGTATGTCTGTTTATTTATTTATTTGTTATTTTTAGGCTACTATAACCTAAACCCCTGGACCCATCGTCTTGAAATGTTTACTGTATGTTTCTGTATATCTAGAAAGAACAATAGGCTACTTCTTATTTTGAAATTTCAAGTGGGTGTGGCACTTCCCATACAAAGTATAGAATATATATAGAATATCTGGAAATCTATAACTGCGAAAGCCGCAAAACTTCGCGGAATTTAGTTCGGTACGATTGTGCGTATCTTGACTGATAATGGATGGAATTGGATAAATTAGTGTGGTCCCAACCATACAAAGTAAATAGTTATTTGGAATATCTGCAAACCTATAATTGTGACAGTCTTCAAACTTTATATGAACCAATTTCTCATCAGTGCATGACGCGTCATGACGTCTAACAAAAAATGGAACGAATCGAATATCTGGATAACTATAATTGTGAAAGTCTTCTAAATTGAGAAGAATCAATTTCATATCACGACATGATGTTAAATTAAAAATTGGAGGGTCGGAACAGGGGATGAGTCACCTACCATACAAAGAAAATAGTTATTTCTAAATATTTTGAGAACTATTCATAATGAAATTTAAAATTTATCAACGATTTATAAAACAAAGTTTGTATTTAATAAAATAAAAATTTGTTTATGAATAAGTCCTATATTATTTTGGAATACATAAGACGACATAAACAAAACATCCTACATCAAATAAGATAAGTCAAGAAGATAGCAGACTACTCTCCGTTTAGTACTTAAACCTTTTCTTATCAGGCTAAAATATAGTTTAGTAATGAAGTTGAATAGACATTTTAACATTTATTTTATAAAAATTTGTTGTTAGTGAATCTTATTGATCGAAAAATACCAAATAGTAACTAACCAACATCAAAAGTTTTTCAGAAATTTAAATTAATTTGTAAAGTTTTTTTAATAAATGATTTAACCGCTAAAATGATTATAATTTTTCACAGTGTTACAGTGTTAATGCTTTCGATAAAGTTTAAGCATTTAGTAATTTTATACTTTACATTTAACACCAGCATTTCTTTAAGTGTAAGGAATTTCAAGGACACTAGTCAGCTGTTCGTTCTGGATGATGTTGATGTGATGTGTTTGTATGATTACGTTTATAAATAAATATGTACATGTTAAAATATGCAGTAAATGTGTGTATCTATGTATGCCTTTGTTAATGTCTGTGGTGTCAGTTTTATATTTCATTTTATTTATTTATTTTTTTAAAGGTGCCGCCGCCTAGCTGACAATACTTATGTATTTTGTTTTTTTTATATATATTTCGTGACGTTTTCTGTTAAATGTCAAACAGGATTTGCTTAGTCACACAATTTGAAAAAAGGATTATTTTCAAAGACCACAAATCAACACCCTTTTCATAACTACGTCCCCATTCTCTTGCCCATTGTTCGATGAAAATTTATTGCGCCACATAATTGCGGGTTTTTCTTTATTTATGTCAATCAAATATGAAAAAGGTGCAAAATTGATAATGAAAAAATTAACTTAAAGTGTGTCTTCGCTCATTCTCTATTTTTCCTTTGAAAAACTGGTCATAAAAAATACATGGTACGTATTTTTTTTGGTTTAAGGATACACGCATTATCCCTTATCAATTTAATTTATACAATTAATGAAGTCAAATTTTTACCAAAATTATTCGAACATTTATTGACATTGTTAAACAAATTTTCTGATGTTGAAGAAAATTAAAATGGAATCTTTAGTTATGGTCCAATGTGAACATTTTTTTCGTTTTATTTATATATTTATTGAATCTACCTTTAATTCCTTGCAATAACAGTGTAAGAACACACGATCATGACAGTATAAGTACGATTCTACTACCAAAGGGTAGTAAAACCCTATACTCAGTTTCGGGTTTTGGTGACCAAATTTTTTTTATGGGCCCCAAAGATTCTGAAAATCACTGGGCCCTCAAAAAAATGTGTCTCAGTTGTTGGCCAACGGCTGATTCAGACTTGATAATACCGCTAACTATGGCAATAATAGCTTTTTCGTGTCCTTTTTTTAAAAAAAGTTTTGTTTCACAAATTTTTCACTAACAATATTTATCAAAGTTGTTGCTACGGTAAAGTTGAACAACTCATGTGAACATACCAACGCAATCTGAACGTATTTAATCACTCTAAATAGCACATAAACATCACGTTGTACCTTAAAAATGTTCATTTTTACTAATTTTCAGAATTTTTGGAGGCCCATAAAAAAATTAGTCACCAAAATCGCCAAACTTAGTATAGGGTTTTACTACCTTTTGGTAATAGAATCGAACCTAAACTGTCATGACCGTGTGTTTTTCCAAAAGTCTTCATTTATTGTACAGTGTAATTATTTAAGTCCTATAACTAAAGACAATGTGCACTTAATTGACAGCCAAGATTGACAAATGGGCCTCAGAGTGGTCTATGTGATTTTGAATTCATGTTAGCGGGTTCGGATGTTGTTGCTGTTTCGAAATGTAGTTCTTACAAAATTGTTTAAACTTGTCTTTTACCATTTTTATATACAATGGTGCTCCATCATGGTCCTAAGAATGTTGGATTAGGTATTTTATCAGTGTAACTTCTATGTCTCTATAGATATTCTCATTTCTTATATACAATGGTGTTTAATCATGGTGCTAAGAATGTTGGATTGTACCTTATGTGTATGATCAATACTTGTATCACTTGCAGTTCCTCATAATTCTATTTCCCATGTCCAATTTGGTTAAACAGTGTTGTACTAGATGACTTTACAGTCAAGGATTAATTTCGATTGATCGTGGATTAGCAGTTTTGGAGTATTTAATCTCATATGAAACCTGTTGGCTTCTATAATATGATCATACTTGTGGATGTTTACGTTGTTAAGTGTGACAGGTAGAAAGTTTTCCCTCCCAAGTAATTATCTCAATTAATTATTTAGTCCTCCAGATGCTATGATTGAGTTCATATGTGAAATATGAACGGCAGTGCATCATTTTAATCTCGAAAATTGTATAACCATTTGGAAAAAGCCTTGTGTTATGAACGCAATAAATACTGTTGGCACAATTGTTTTACTGTTACACTAAGATTGTTCTTTATAGTTTTCTGAAAATACATTATTTAAAAGTTACTGCCAAGGTGCTATCCAAACCAATAGACTTTGTCTCTTTACCGGTTGATTAATACTTCTATAGACAGGGGGTTATGAAAGTAAGTTGAACATGACGAAAAATTTTCCGTTGATAAACTAAAAGTCCTTTAAAAAGATTTCATATTTGTTTCATATTGTTGATGAACATTGCATTACATTTTTTCCATAAAAGAGGCATAAAAATCGCTTTTATACCAATTAAAGGCGACTTTTATTGGTATAAAAGTACATAGATAAAAAAAGATTCGTTGTGGCAATTCAAGATAGAATGGAAGTGTGACTGTTGTAAATTAACATTGAAAATAAAATTAGTTTTCTTTTTATACCCTACACCATCGTAGTGGCAGGAATACTGGCTTTGTGCAGATGTTTGTAACGTTCAAAAATATTAGTCTAGCACTTAAAGTATATCGATACACCTTAAATTATACCGATCAACTCAGAATCACTTTCAGAGTCGATTAAACGATATCCGTCCGTCCGTGTGGCTGGCTGTCCATGTAAACCCTTTGCGCAAAGTACAGGTCGAAATTTTGTAGATATTTCGATAAAATTAAAAAATAAAATATAATTTTTTCGGCCCAAGAACTAGTCTATTGCAAATGGCTGAATTCGGTCCAGTATTTCACCTTGCCCCCATACTAATGTCCTCCCGAAATTGGACTGTATCGGTCATAAATGTTTAATTTATATTGGTATCTACACAAGTTTTGCCCCAAATAAGTTTTGTACATATATACGGAATGCATATCACCAAAATTTTATTATGATCGGTACATAATTAGTCATAGCTTCCATATAAGACCCGCATCTGAAAATCACTTTAACGTGCATAAATCCCCTAAAATGTCGGTATATATATAAAATTCAACATAATATAACTTCCATATAGACATTAATCACACGATCTAATTTCATGGTGATCGGTCCATAATGGGTCTTATCTCCCATAGAAGGCCCTCTTCCAAAAATCACTCACGAATATAAATTATTGATATTTTAAAAGAAAAATGTTTTTGCTCATTTACTTAGTGTAGGTTATTATATGGTCGGGCTTGACCGCAGACTTTAATCTTTTCCCTGTTAGTAATAAATTTATTTATATCATTAATACATATAGATTTATTACTAAAATAGTTAACAATTCCTAATTAAGCTTTTTGTAATATAAAACAGAATTTTCTTGATACAAACAAAAAACCATAAAACATCGTTCATTCTCATTTTGTATATGGTAATAAAATGTGCATTCATTAAATTGTCCCCGCTTAAGTAAAAAGTTCTTGTTGGCATTGCAAAAAGAGTTGACGTAAAATGCACCATGAAAACTGCTTTAAAAATCAAACCAGATATATTTTGCTTAAATTATGAATTTAGTGTCTACTTACACTACTTGAAACGACTATATCAACAGCTTTAGAAAACAATCTTTGACAATAAACAATATTACAATATTGTTAATTTTAGATAACATTTCAGAACATTTGTTAATTAAAATTTGACACTTAGATTGTTATATGACACGCAATGTCATACACTAAAATGTCACATTCTCAACTCTTGAAGGGGAAATACACAAATACACACAACAAAGAGGAATCAACCAACAATGACACTTTAACAAACACACAGCAGTGGCAACAACAAAGCAAATGAAAATGGAAAAACTTAACTATGAAAACTCATTGGTTCCTTTCCTTTTTGGGGTTTAAAGTCATTGCAATATTTCTTCCTTTTTATTGTTAACGAACAAAGTCATGAAGAGTATGTACCAGCACTATAAACTAAATACTCATTACAGTCAATGACATCAAACATAGGAATAGTAGAAATTATATTAAAATAGTTTTAATAACAATCGCGCTATTTATTGTACCTTTTTCATGCAATTTGACCATCTAAATGTCCGAATAGGAGACAGGAGACTTATTTACGTTAAGATCCGATAAAACACTTTTAGCAGCACGAGCTCCAAAGAATATGTCTGGCATAGTCACTAATACTCTTTCGAGTTCGGGCAAAGGTTAATAACTTTCCAGCAAGTGATAATTACTTGCGAATAATTGAGCAAATCAACTAGTTCAGTGAATGTATGACCATTATTTAAAGGATTCGGAATTCAGGAACTATAATTATCCTTTACTCTTTTAATGAATGACCAAAAGTTTTGATCGAATATACCGCCTTTTGGCGTAGCGTTCTGGTTATTGCTCCATGTTCTAAATACTTTCAATCTGGAGTTGGTAGTCATTTTGCACGTCTGATTAAACCAAGATTTTGTCTGGGTCTAATTAAAATTTATTTATTGGAATGAAAGTCTTCATTCCCAACACGATTACTTTCTCAACCAGCTTCGCTATAGCATTGACGTTATTGTCTAGGAAACAAAGATTGCAATTAAAATGCAAAAAAACATCAATAGATTTTGTAGATACAATTTGAACGTTTCGTAGCTATTCGTGAAATGGTTCAAAGTTCGAAGGTGGAAATGGTACAGTGATCCGAATTTCCGACTGGTACAAGAACATCCACTTTTCAAGGTGAGAAGTAAAAAAAGGTCGTGAGTCTAATGTTGGTGGCATTTAACACATTGGTTGCACGACAAACAATTCAACATATTGGGCTTCTGCAGTCTATTCTAATTTATTCTAATAGCCAGTGTAAATCAATGCTAGTTTTTATAGTACTTTACATGGATAAAGTTAATTAAGTATTAACCTATTCTAATAGGATTGGATTTTGATAAGAAATTTTAAATTTATATTTTAACTTACTTAATTATAAATCCAAATACTGTAATACTGTTATTGTATCTACAATATACACACAACATATAAAGTGCATGTGTATGGCGTAGTTTACTAACAAAAAAGTTTATAAATTACCTGGTATCTGATTTTCACTAAAAACAATTGTTTAGTTTCTTATGTGTATGTATGTGCATTAGGGAAGCTCAAACAAATGATGTCGTTGTTTCAAAGTAAAATTAATTTTCCTCGTCCTTTCAGATTATTCTCATAATATACTTAGTGTAGGGTATTATATGGTCGGGCTTGGCTTGTTTAGTGTGAAAAATTGCAATTTTTTAAGAACGGGGATTTAAAGTAGCATATTTTTGTATCTAATTGAGATATTGGCTTGAAACTTATCTAAACAAAAACAAGTAAGAAAGTATGGTTGGTCAAGCCCGACCATATAATACCCTACACCAAGTAAATGAGTAAAAATATTTTTCTTTTAAAATATCAATAATATCAATAAAAATAATTTATATTCATGAGTGATTTTCGGAAGTGGGCCTTATATGAGAGCTATGAACAATTATGAACCGATCACATTGAAATTAGGTCGTGTGATTTATGTCTGTATTAAATTTAACTATGTTGAATTTTGTGTGTATACCAACATTTTTAAGCGATTTATGCACGTTAAAGTGATTTTCGGAAGCGGGTCTATATGGGAGCTATGACTAATTATGGACCGATCGTAACAAAATTTGGTGACATGAATTTTGTATATATAAAACTTATTTGGAGCGAAATTTGTGTAGATACATAGATAAATTAAACATTTATGACCGATAACGTCCAATTTCGAGGGGACTTTGTATGGGGGCTAGGTGAAATAATGGACCAATTTCAGCCAGTTTCAATAGGCTTGGTCCTTGGACCGAAAAATTAACATGTACCAAATTTGATCGAAATATCTTCAAAATTGCGACCTGTACTCTGCCCACAAGGTTTACATGGACAGCCAGCCAACCAGACGGACGGACGGACATTGTTTAATCGACTCAGAAAGTGATTCTAAGTCGATCGGTATACTTTAAGGTGGGCGTTAGACTAATATTTTTGGGCGTTACAAACATCTGCACAAACGCATAATACCCTCCCCACTATGGTGGTGTAGGGTATAAAATAAATGTGGATCACATTGTTCCTAATATTTGTATTCCTATTAAACTTTTGATACAAATTTTAGTTTTTAAAACACAATAAGTATGTAATAAAATCTTTAGTTATTAACAAAACTCAATGAAATTTTCAAAGTTTCTTAAATTTGTCATTCTAAATAATAAATCCTAAAAATTGGAGCGAAAATCCCAAAAATGATAATTTTTACCATTTTTCTCATGGGGTCCACGTTTTCTTCGGGACTGGGAAAATACTTTGGAGATAAATAGAGAACACATCAAGGTTTCCAGAGCTGCTTTCCGTTTCCTGATTAAAGCTTTGGGATTTTAGAATATGTGGTCCAAAATTTAAATATTGTCTAACTAGGAAAGAAAATTTGAGTCCAATCGGTAAAAACTACGCCCTAAATTTTTAAAAAAGCGGACCAAGGTATTGCAAAATTTTAAAATTTAAAATTTGTAATGCCTATAACTCGGAAATTATAAGATATAAATAGTACATGTTTTTTCAAGACCTAGCCAAGCGCTTTCCAAAAATATAAAAATCTTTGAAATCGGATGGGAACCAAAAATGGTACATGTTTAAAAATTTTACATGTCGAAGGTAACCTAATTTGAGCACCCATGGCGCCCTGGATAATTTGTAGGGTCCATTTTTTTTATTTTAATAACTTAAACTTTAATAATCCTTGTCTACGCCCAAGTCAAATTTTATCCCGATCGGAGGAGCTATTTAGAAATTCCAGATTTATTTCAAAAAAATTTTGATTCTGCTCCACTGTGCATCGTTGGACATCTTTGTCTAACTTGATAATAAACTTTTGGCGTATTTATAAATGCGTCGATCATGTCTGACTTCAAATTAGCCACGTTCACTGACAATCTTTGGACAGATTTGTGTAATTCCCTAAAACCACTTAAATAAGCAATGATTCGGCAACCTTGATAGAGGTTGAGGGTATAAAACAATTTGTTGGGTTTTTTAAACAATCAATACTTGAATTTGAAACTTTAACGTTATTTTTTGTTTTTCCTTAACAATAAAATATTAGAAATACTTCATTCTTTACTTTTTTAAAAAAAATTTAAATATTCGAATAATTCTATTAATTTTAAACGTGTTATCGAATTATACGAAAAAGAGAAAAGTCGAATAATTTGAATACCCTAGTACCAACATAACACTCTGGAGTTATTTTTTGGGAATATTTTTTTTGTTAATTTTCGGAAAATGTTTGTCGTGAATTTCTTCATAAGTTTTCTTCTAAAAGTTACAATATTCAGATACTTTTCGATGGCAAAATTTGTTGTTAATTGAATTATTCTATTATATCCATATATTTTTTCGGCTCTAGCAATAGGTAGTGAGATAGCAAAGAAGTATTACTGTGGAATAACCGAATATGTTTAACTCAACTCAAGCCACATCAGAAAAATTTGTTTATTAAGAATGAATCAAATTAAAAGTTTATGCTCTTACACGAATTATTAAGATGCCTAATATTACAACTTTTAGGGATATTTAATGATTACACTGTGCTCGAAATTGACACCTTTTTTCTGTCAAGAAGGTCACCCGGTGTGTTAAACTAAACGCTGAATTCAATGGTGCATAGGTTAGATCGTATTTTCTAGATATACCGTTATATCGAAAATGGAGTAGGTTCCACAACATATATTCGCGTAATTTAAAAACTGTTTAGTTTCTTGAATAAACTGAAAAAATCGAAATTCCGCAATAAAATTACCTTTAAGGCTTAATACATTTTTAATCTTTGCAGTTGTTTTAGAAACACACATTTTTTTGGCAAATAAAATAATTTTTTAAAAAAAATTTAGAAATTTTTGTTTTTTAAAACGGCATTAAAAATTGGAAAATTCACGCTCTTAATTTTTTTCACACATATAGAAAACGAAGTTCCAAATAAAATAAGCCCTAAATGATTAAAATCTGTCCACAAAATATAAGATACATAACTCGTAGTAATTAACTACATCGCAATGCATCGTGCACTGTTTTCTATGTTTAGTATTGCAATAGGCAAGATTCTGTAACTTTTCTGTTTGTTGATTTTGAATCCATAAATTTGACTAGTGGAAAAGATAAGATATATATATATTATATAGCAACGTATAGGAAATTGTGTCTCCTTTTCAAAAATGTATACAATTTTTAAAAATTAAAAAATTTATAGAAGACTTTTTGTAAAAATGTGGGAAAAATATGTTTGAATTTAATTAGGGTATATTTGCTTGATCTTTTGTTTATAAAATCAAAAGTTGTAAACAGATTTTAATCATTTAGAGCTTGTTTTATTTGGAACTTTTTTGCTACGTTTTAAAAAACAAAAATTTCGAAATTTTGCTAAAAAATAAGTTTTGGTTTGCCAAAAAAATTTTTATTTCTAAAACGACTGCGAAGATTAAAAACGTGTTAAGCCTTTCTTAAAGGCTACTTTATTGCGGAATTTCGGAATTTTTTTACAATAAACTAAACCGTTTTTGAGTTACTCGAATATATGTTATGCAACCTCCTCCATTTTCGAAATAACGGTATATCTCGATAATACTATTAAATTAGAAACCCTTACAAAGGCTGGACCAACAACCAAATGTAGTTAATTTATACTTCTTTTAAAACCCTGGTAAAATTATAAATCAATTTAATCGAAAAAAATTTTCTGGTTTTTGGTTTAATTTAGTGTTGAAAAATTCTCTGTAATGAAACGATTTTTTAATTTCCTCCCGGGAAAGAAAATAGTCCGGGAAATTAGGAACCCTAGTTGGGCGATTCTAGTCCAAAATTAAAAAAAGTAATTTAGCAAATGATCTAAGCTTACAAATTAGCTAAGAACAAACATACAAACGGGGCCATCCTAATGTGTATGCATGTTGTACAATTTAATAAACAACTATTTTATGTATAACTATGTATTTGTTTAACAATTTTTTTCGGTTTTTTGTTAGTGTTTAAACATTATTGTACCACTACAACCTCAACAACAACAGCAACTACATACTTTATGTTGCATGTCTGAATCACATTTTATTTAAATTTATTTTATTTTGTCATTGTATTTAACAATTTTCGTCGCTTTTAATAATGTGACAAGGTTTATTTGTTTATGTTACGACTATTTTCAGAGGTTTCCTTCCGTATGGTTTCTCCGAATGGTATTTTAGTTTTACAAATATGTTTTTCTTTAGGTTTAATATAATATTGCCATGGCGTTTGTGGCACAGTGATCAGCTTGTTTGATCCTTAAACACTTTGCGATCTGTAAATGTATTTATTTGTTTACAAGCTGGAAATGATTTGTATACAATGGTATATTTATAGTTACAATTTAACATTTGAAGTAGTAGACGACTGTAAACGTACCACAATAGTGGGGAGGGTATAATGCGTTTGTGCAGATGTTTGTAACGTCTAAAAATATTGGTCTAACACCCACCTTAAAGTATACCGATCGACTTAGAATCACTTTCTGAGTCGATTAAAGATATTTTGATAAAATTTGGTACATATAATTTTTTCGTCCCAAGGACCAAGCCTATTGAAACTGGCTGAAATCGGTCTATTATTTCAGCTAGCCCCCATACAAATGTCCTCTCGAAATTGGACTTTATCGGTCATAAATATTTAAATAATATATATGTATCTCCACAAATTTCGCTCCAAATAAGTTTTATATACACAAAATTCATGTCACCAAATTTTGTTACGATCGGTCCATAATTAGTCATAGCTCCCATATAGACCCGCTTCCGAAAATCACTTTAATTTGCATAAATCGCTTAAAAATTTTGGTATACTCACAAAATACAACATAGTAAACTTTCATATAGACATAAATCACACGACCTAATTTCATGGTGATCGGTCCATAATTGGTCATAGCTCCCATATAAGGCCCACTTCCGAAAACCACTCACGAATATAAATTATTGATATTTTAAAAGAAAAATGTTTTTTCTCATTTACTTGGTGTAGGGTATTATATGGTCGGGCTTAACCGACCATACTTTCTTATGTGTTTTTATTGGACCAGCACCCTACTGATGCAGTGCATTGTGTTGGTTTTGGAATAGGAAAGACTTATGCAGAAAGTTTATTAAACGGCACAGCTAAATAACCAGTATGTGCTGGTATATTATGGTTAGAGATGCTAAACGGGGAATCCCGTTCCCGAAAATCCCCGGATTTTTTAATTTTAAATCCCGGGGTTTTCGGGATTTTCGAAATCCTGATTTTCATAAATAAATAGGGGAAATTGTAATTTTTGTGTGACTTTTTCATTCATTTTGACATTCTACATGCCCGAATATCGCAAAGTGATGTTCAGCAAAGTTGTTAAGCTCAACTCCTGCTATAATATAGTTAATAAAGGAAAACGGTATTTTTGGTTTTCCTTGAGTGGGGCTGTAGAAAATCAATTCTTCAACTTTTTTTTGTAAGTTATCCAACAAAACTCAATTTAAATCCGCTTCAAATGAAATTGATTTTATCTCAGGTGAGGAGCTCGAACAAAATGAAAATATTTCGATTGCTAAAAGGCTAAAAGATATTATTAATAAATGTAAAAACCCCAAATAACAATAACGAAACCAAATTATAATGTAGATTTTCAACTTGCAAAAGAAATAGATCATTTTATTTCTGAAGGAACAAGAGAAAAATACTTGCAGATTTGTTATAAGTATTTGCAAACGGGTTTGCCAATGTGAAAGATGGAATGTGAAAGATGTTTTCGGAAGCAGCATATGTCGAAAACAAAATTCGTTCCAGAATGGCAGATGAAACCATAGATGCAATAGTATTCTTAAGAAGCTGTTTAAAATAAACACTTTTTTATACTAAAGTACGGTTTTTCACCAGTATGTCGATTTTGTTCACGAAAAATCGTATAGCAGAAACGCATTCTACGGAAAATTCTAAGAAGAAACCATAGGTCTAAAATCAAATCCTATCGAATTTCGTCTTTTATCCAATGATATTGCAGTATATATATATTTTTTTTAATTTTAGACCTATGATTTCTTAGGGATAATTTCTTAGAATTTTGCGTAGATTGCGTCTCTGCTATACGATTTTTTATGTTTTGATCGTCCATACAAATCGACCCGGCCTAATGTACATACTTTATTGTTATTTCTTCTTATATAATGACTCATGCAAGTATTTTATGCTTTTTAGTGTCTAATAAAAATGAATTGCTAAATAAAAAATTTACTTTATGTACGTTTCTTTCTTATAATTTTCGGGATTATAGATTTCCCGAAAATACCGAAACCCCGGGTCGGGATTTCGGGATTTCGGGATTCTTTACCAAATCCCGAACCCCGGGATTTTTAAAAATCAGTCCCGATTAGCATCTCTAATTATGGTATGTCATATGTTCCAGCTGACTTAGTTATTGACTCTAAAAGTACAATTTTTTTAAAATGAATTAGAACAAGTAAGAAAGTATGGTCAGTCAAGCCCGACCATATAATACCCTACACCAAGTAAATGAGTAAAAATATTTTTCTTTTAAAATATCAATAATTTATATTCGTGAGTGATTTTCGGAAGTGGGCCTTATATGGGGGCTATGACCAATTATGTACCGATCACCATGAAATTAGGTCGTGTGATTTATGTCTATATGAAAGTTTACTATGAATTTTGTGAGTATACCAAAATTTTTAAGCGATTTATGCACGTTAAAGTGATTTTCGGAAGCGGGTCTATATGGGACCTATGACTAATTATGACCCGATCGTAACAAAATTTGGTGACATGAATTTTGTGTATATAAAACTTATTTGGAGCGGAACTTGTGGAGATACATATATAAATTAAACATTTATGACCGATAAAGTCCAATTTCGGGAGGACATTTGTATGGGGGCTAGGTGAAATAATGGACCGCTTTCAGCCATTTTCAATAGGCTTGGTCCTTGAGCCGAAAAAATAATATGTACCAAATTTCATCGAAATATCTTCAAAATTGCAATCTGTACTCTCCGCACAAGGTTTACATGGACAGCCAGCCAGCCAGCCGACCAGACGGACATCGTTTAATCGACTCAGAAAGTGATTCTAAGTCGATCGGTATACTTTAATGTCTGTGTTAGACTAATATTTTTGGGCGTTACAAACATCTGCACAAACGCATTATACCCTCCCCACTATGGTGGTGTAGGGTATAAAAATGGTACAATTCATATCTTTAATCACTGTGCATCCAGGATCATAAAATCCTTTTTAATCTCTTTTGTCATTTTTCATACCATAATATACTCGGAACATACAATCTTGCCTCATACATTGTAGGCTAGATTTGTTTATGAATCGGTAAAGTTTCTTTCATTTCCCACTTTCTAATTTCTTGTGAATTTTAACTGTTTTTTTTTCATATATTCTGTGGTTGACGTTTACAAAACAGAATCTCCAGTGGGTCCAGTTGCTATATTACATTATGTTATAATCATGGTTAATGGTTTTTTATGATTTCTCTAATTCGACCGCAAGGACCTTTTTCCTTTGTATTGTGCGAAAATAAACAGAAGCTTCAACGCACTTAACTAAAAAGAATGCATGTTTTTTTATTTAAATGTGGTGATAAGAAAATAATGTATTTTTTATGTTCCTTTTCTTTTCTGTGTATGTATTTTGATAAAATGGAGAGAAAAACTTAATGGCTTGAAAGGCAAAAGTTTAGGTCTATTATACAAATATAAACATACAAATTTATATTTTGTTTAATTTTATGATACTTGAGATGCTAAAATGCTTATACATACATGTACACATCTTAATTTGCAGATACACATGTCGTTTGTACTTTATTTTATTTTTTGTTTATATTTTTATTTTGCTAAATTGACATAAACCCCTCTGGCAAATACATATGTATGTATATATTTATCAATTCTACTAAGTACTGTTTGTATGGAAATTTTTTTTTTAAATTTAAAATTTCCTAGAAATCTGAGAGAACGAGAGCATATTTGTGATATCTATCCTTTATTAGTCCTTGAAGCAAATTAAACTTTTAAATATTTCGTATGAGATACCGGCATAATACACACACACAATTACAAGGATACCTACATGTACTATGAAGAAAAATTAAGTTTTACATTTTTTCAACTGAAATAGATAAAGTTTTGGAAACTATAAAAGAGAGGCAGCACACTAATTATACATCATATTAATTAGGATGTTTAGATTATAATTTCCAAAAAACCTTAGTGAATAATTACTCGTGTTTAAATTCAGATTATAGAGAAATTGGCTGTCCCAAAGCTATACCACTTCGAAATTTGTTGATATTTGGAACATGTGTTCTCTGTTCATTAAAATTTGTAAATTGTCCAAATTTTTTTTCCTTCTCAAAAATAAAGTTTGTCGAAGTCATTAAAATAGGTACATCTAGTGAAATTATTTCATCGTTGGAGTCAAATCTATTTCCGTCAAGATATTTCTTCAGATTTGGAAAGAAGAATTAGTCACTCGTGGCTAAATTCATGGAACCCGTGCCGGAAATCTATTGAATGTTGTAAAATTGGGTAAATAATGGTATCATTTTCGATATCTTAAACAAATTCCCTATTTAAATAAAATTTTCTAAACATTTGAAATAAATCTAATTTTCTAAAGAAAATTGTCTTTCTGTCAAGGTATAAAACAATAATTGCGAATGAAAAATAGCACACATTTCTGAATACATGAAATGGAATATTTTGAAATTTAAAATTCGTCGAATGGTACATTTTTATACCCTACACCACCATAGTGGAGAGGATATATTGGGTTTGTGCTAATGTTTGTAACGTGTAGAAATATTGTCCCAACACCCCAATTGGTATTGTCCCAATACCACTTTCTGCGTCAATTTCGCCAAACATGAGATTTCCCACACTTTCAGCTGCTATTGCACCCCACATCATCACCGTTCCACCACCGTGTTTCACTGTTGCTTAGATGCTTTTACTGCAACGCGTTTTTTTCTTTTCGCCACACAAAGCGTCTTCCATACGACCCAAAATTATTAAATTTACTTTCATCAGTAAAAATAACTGTTTTCCAGAAGTCATCTGATTTATTTATATATTTTTCGGCATAATCTGAACGTCGTTTTATATTCGGTGGTTGAACGGTGATGATGTGGGATGCAATGTCAGCTGGAGGTGTCGGATATCTCATGTTTTGTAAAAGGACGATGGGCAATTTTAATAATCACTTGTTGGGTTTTTAAAAAACATTTACCTCGAATCGGGGAAATATTTTTCGAGTTAGAATCAAATGTATTTTCAGCTGTATGGGGTACGGACAATTGTTTGAGACAGTGTATATCTTTAATGAAATCCTAAAAGGTTTAGCACTAATCATTTTGTCTCAAATTTTCAGAGTTCGACTAATATTTCAAGTGTCAGAATAATTTACATGCATTTGTTTGTATATATTGCAGACATCCATTAAAATAAATTTGTTATGTTAGAAAATAAAACATTAATTTATATACATATTTGCTTTTTACAATATTTTGTACATATAATTGTAATTTTCTTTTCTCCAGAGCATTATTGCAGACAAAATCAGAACAGCACATACGAAACAAATTAAAACATGTAAGAGAGCTATATTCGGCTGTGCCGAAAGTTATATACCCTTTACAAAATTATACTTCAAAATAAAAATTTTAAATATTTTTAGGTAAACAACATTTTTTTCCAAAGTTGTTTTTTTAATTTTTTGGAAAAAATTGTTTTTCGAATTTTTATACCCTACACCACCATAGTGGGCAGGGTATAATGCGTTTGTGCAGACGTTTGTAACGCCCAAAAATATTAGTCTAACACCCACCTTAAAGTATACCGATCGACTTAGAATCACTTTCTGAGTCGATTAAACGATGTCTGGTCGGCTGGCTGGCTGTCCATGTAAACCTTGTGCGCAGAGTACAGGTCGCAATTTTGAAGATATTTCGATTAAATTTGGTACATATTATTTTTTAAATGTTTAATTTATATATGTATATCCACAAATTCCGCTCCAAATAAATTTCATATACACAAAATTCATGTCACCAAATTTTGTTACGATCGGTCCATAATTAGTCATAGGTCCCGAAAATCACTTTAACGTGCATAAATCGCTTAAAAATGTTGGTATACACACAAAATTCAACATAGTAAACTTTCATGTAGACATAAATCACACGACTTAATTTCATGGTGATCGGTCCATAATTGGACATATAAGGCCCACTTCCGAAAATCACTCAAAAATATAAATTATTGAAATTTTATAAGAAAAATGTTTTTGCTCTTTTACTTAGTGTAGGGTATTATATGGTCGGGCTTGACCGATCATACTTTCTTACTTGTTTTTTTTTAATTTTTTTAAATATTAAAAAATTTTTATCTTTTTAATTATTAAAATTTTTAATATTTTTTTTAATATTTAGCGAAAAAAAATTTTTTTAAATTGCATGCCAATTAGCTAATTATAAATAACCGATTTATTTCCAAAATATTTTGATTCTGCTACACTGCGAAGAGGTCGAAAAGGTAATTGAATATTTATAAAAACAATCACAAGAAACAAATTAGTATTTTCCTGTACAAAAACAGTGTGTTTTTTTAAATTTAGTTTTCAAATCAAAATTACTTTTTACAGTAGACAAAAATGGTCAATCGTTAGTTATGGATACAAAACACGAAAAAGTTTTCAATCCACAGAATGCTGTGGAGAGAATATTTACTAGATTGTTATAACCTGTTGAATACTGACAAAATTATGTTATTTTTATAATTTATAGTATTTATCAATGAAGAATTTGTAAATGTAACTTTTTATGGATAAAATTTAATTTTTTATATGAAAAACTGTAATTTTTTCCAAGCTACCCCTGGCAACACTGATATACACACATAAAAAGCAAAAAATATGCAACAACAAAAAGGATGTCTTCTGTCAGAACAATTTTACCTTATTATAACAAATTAAGCTCTACTAGATACTTTATAAGGATTCTAAGTATGTCATAATATCACTACTAAGTATTACGATTATTATACAAATATATACAGAGACTGTCAGACAAATATTATGTACAAGTTTCTCATTTTTACTTTGAGTTCATTAAATTTATCTGAATGGTACTTAATGCTTAGAAGATAAAATCTCTCAACTACAAAAAAAACGAAAAGAAATATTTAATGAAACACAGAAAAAGTTTTCCTATTTTGTATCCAAAGACATAATTAATACAAGTGTATTTATTTATTCGTATGATACCACTAACAATGTACATATCGTATATCTGCCAACAAAAAGAGTAACATAAAAATGTTTTTGTTCAACTGTCTAAAAGCCCTATTGATTTGATTGTCGAATTTCGTTCAAATATTAAACACTATCATGTAAAGTTATGTATGAATTACTTTGATATTTTGTTTTGGTTTAAGTTTTTTTATCATTTGGCTTTTCTTAGTTTGTTTTCTTATTTGAAACTGCGTTACAATATTTATTGCCTTGAATTCTCATATCGATTGATATTGACTAAACCTACAGTCAACACAGTTGCCACTTAATGGGAAAATAGTGGAGTCCAACCGAAACATATTTTGCAAAATATTAAAATTTTAAAACCCGCGTATAAAAATTGTGCATAAAAAATTGTTTTCAAATCAATTAACATTACATATGGATTAAAAGGTCCAATTTTAACTGATTTACCTTTTAAAGGTTAGCGTGGGGACCGATCTGGAATTGGCGTATTTCTTGGAAATTTTTTTTTTAGCCACAAATTAATTAAACATACGTTAGGTTAGGTTATCTTCTAATATTTATTTCTATTATTCCTATTATTTCCTTGGGTTGCTATTAAGTATATGTGTTCATAATTTTTAGTTTCTAGGACATCGCTAAAGGTAGGGTCGTCATACATGACAAATATTTGACGAAAAAGACGTAACCACTAAATAAAATACATTTGAATTCTTTTATTTATTTCAAAAAATTATTTTACTTAGGATGATTCAAAACAAAAACTTTTTTTATTTTTTTTTATGCTGCTTGATCTAACAAAACACTTGTAAGAGTAAACACGTCAAACAAATTTGTGCTAAAAAAAGAGGTAACGCTTTGCCATGTGTGACTAGAGATGAGCGATCCCGTGATTTTTGAAGAACGTCGTTCTCAGTGAACGTGATTTATAAATCACTGTTCTTTTAAACAGTGACTGCGTTCACGTTTGGTTTATGTTAAGCAAAATAATAATTATGTTAAGAAGAATCATTATCTATTATTTTCATTCTTAAATCTGTTCTTATGTTAACCAAAAACATAGGAAAATAACAAAATTAAGCTAACTAACTGATATGTTACTTAACATTTTATTTGATACACTGTATTAGAGAGATATAAAATTATGCGCCTAAAAATATGCTGTAACTGTTGTTTCCAGTGAATGTTGAAAAATATAAAGAACGACATTTAACAGTTTGTTGAAATACGTAAAAGAACGACATTAAAAGTATGTACCTGTTACTTTCTCCATTTGTTAGCAGTGATTTTTTTTAAAAACGTTACCAGTGAATGTTGAATAATAGAAAAGAACGACATTTAACAGTATGTTGAAAAATATAAAAGAACGATATTAAAAGTACCTGTTACTACAGTTGTTCCAGTGATTTTTCTAAAACGTTACCATTGAATGTTGAAAAATATAAAAGAACGACTTAAATGTACCTGTTACTTGCAATATTCAGTAACTGTTGTTACCAGTGATTTTTCAATCACAGTGATTAAATCACAGGTATGGAAATATCGCTCATCTCTATGTGTGACCCTACCTTAACTCTCTTATATCTGTGGTCAAAACTGTATTGAACCGAGACTTCCAAAATACAAAATTCAACAGGCATCTGTCAGTTGACATATGTCAAAATTTGAACAAGCTGCGTCATTTAGTTTGTTTTTGACAGACATTGATAGCAGACTACATCTTGACGTAAGAAAATATTGAAAAAAAGTGAATTACGTATGAATTTTTCTGAAGAAATCATAGCTCAAATAAACGCTAAGCTTGATAAATACTGCACCAACAATTTCAATAGTAAAAAAGCACGGAAGATGCCAAACGTTCTGGAATCCCATTTTAGGTGTATACACCAGAAAAAATTGAAAAAAATCACGACATGGTGTTGGCCGATCGATGATTGAAAGAGTAATAGATTGTGTGGAGATGCCACATGGCTCAGTGCTTTAAATTTTCAATGACCACTTGGTCATTGCGAAATATTTCCGAAAGATGTGAGGATAATTAATATAATTAATCATAGCTCCCATATAAGTCATAGCTCCCATATAAGTACCACTTCCGAAAATCACTTTAATTAGTATAAATATCATTAAAATGTTGGTATTCAAATAAGATTCAATATGGATAAATAAGTTTAAAATCAAAAGAAAACTGTTTATAATCATATACTCGGTGTAGGGTATCATATGGTCGGGATTGCCCGACTATACTTTCTTACTTGTTTTTTATACAAAAACCTGTGTTTAATTCAAAATTTAAGGACTTTTTGACCCAACCTCGTAGTATACTTTTTTACTTGGACATCTTTAATCCATATTCACACGATGTCACAAACACTGTTCAAAGCAATTTCGAATACATAAAAATCGTCCCCTTATTAAAAGAATTGTGTATAAGCATATACATATTGCATAATAAGAATCTACATAACTGATTTTATATGTGGTCAAAATTTGGTGAAATTCTACATCCACAAAGTGTGTCAAAAGATTAATTGAAATACTACTTTTGTTCTAGATATCTACTAACACAAAAATTTTCAACTCAATTATTTTGAAATGCCAAAAAATTATACACTATTGTTTTATTAAGGGGACGAAATTATACTTAAAGTATTGTAAAATTGTAAATTCCAAAAGTACTTTTTAATAATACGTATTAGAATTTATATTGATTTTTACAAAAAATGAATCATTTACTGCACAATTTGTTTCTTTACATGCTCTGAAAGAAAAACGCTTTGCAACAGGAATGAAACCGTTATATTACATTAATGTAATGAAAACTTTCATTCATTTAATGAAACTGTACATAATAGTAATGAAAGTTACATTAATGCAATGAATCGTGTAAAACAGGTGTTTTTCGACAATTCGTAGTATCATTGGGGCTACGAAATGTATTAGATTCGGGCAATGAAAAACTTTTAAGCACGATTTAGTTCATATAGTTATAGAAAAAAGTGATTATAATTACCTTTTTGGTCTAAAATTATTTAAAGTATTTAAGTACATGTTGAATTGTAGAAATTACAACACCTGTCAAATTTTAATAAAATATTTACATAGCATTAATGAAGCTTTACATTTCTGAATGACAAAAGTTTTAAAAATTAAAATTTAAATTTTGTATTAAAGGAATCGAATTTATAAAGTTTTTATTGATGTTATTGTTTAATTTTCGAGTTTTTAATAACGTACAATTTACATTAATAACATAACAAATGTCATTGTTTTTGTCATTTTATGTTAAGTTTTTATGCAATTATTCTTGTAATTTCGTTATATAACCCAGCAAAGGCTCCAAGTCTATAAAATTTGATAAATTCATTGTTTCTGACCCAATGACAAAGCTCCATGATTTTAGTTAGACCCCATTCAAATGTCAAATGTGGGTTCTGTAGCCCTATTAATTGTTTATGGTATGAATTTTTGGTTTGACAACACAAATATTATACATAATAATCTTTGAACAAATTTGAGTATCTTTATACATATGTATTAGAGCTCTTTAATTTACATACATGTTAAACGGATAAAAATTCAAATTGCAATATGTATAAAGGAAATCTCAGTAATAAACTTAACACCTGCCATCGGTTGTTGCAGTTGCAGTTGATGTTGATAAGCAATCGTGTTATATTTTAAGACTGTTTAGTTACAGTTTTTCAGTGCAGCAAACGAGTATTCTAGCAACAAATAAATGTAATCATAAAAATTAATTTGTTGCACTTCATCCATCCACTGCCTGTAGCACCAACCAACCAGCCAACTCTACTTTATCTAAATACTTAGTATTAGGGTATCAAAATGATTCGATTTTTATTTTGTTCGAATAAAACGAATAAATAAAATAGGAGATTTCAATTTGTTCGATTAATTCGGTTACGTGTTTTATAATCGAATTATTCTAATAATTTTTTTTTTAAATAATGTAAAAAAAGAAGTTTTATCTTAGTCAAGACGTACGTAACGTTGTATCCTTTAAAGTTACCTATAATAACATCACACAATTGCGATTATATCAACATTTCACCAGTATATTTTCGTAGTACGTCCGTTCTATCTGGACCATACAATTTTTGATTCTAAATAAATTCAAGGATGACACAAACCCATTTATGTTTAAGGTCTTCTGAGCAAATTGAATAGAAAAACATAAACTCAAACCGTGAATTGGATTCCATTGGTTTTGATTGGAAAGAGGTATTGTGAACATAATAGACGACATTATTACTAATTTAAATTCAGAATTATGAAAAATTAAAAAAATATCTGATCAATTGAACAAATAATTTTATTTTTATTTCGATTATCCTTCACGAAATTGTTCGAATGATTCGTTATTCGAAAATGGCAACTTTAATATTTTTCGTATAATTATTCGTAAGAAATTAATAGATTAATCGAACGATCATTATTCGAATGGATACCCTAGTATGTATATTAGTGAGTGTATGTTTGTGTTTAAATGTTTGTTGTTATTGGTGCTTGATTTTTCCAGTTAGTTTTTCATCGTTGTCTTGTGGTGGTTTTAAACTAGCTGACTGACTGCTTTCATGACTATTTTTCTACTGATAAGAAATCGTTCATACTTCATCTACTTTCCGTAAAGTCTTAAAGGAACAAATAAAATAAATAAAAAATCTACGTTCTATAAGAAATACTCGTACACGGTATTCATACAGACATTGAAGAAAAAAATATAAAAAGATTTCATCTACTATTAAAAACAATGAAAATAAAAAACACATCAAGCCCTACCCACACACAATGTGCCGTATTTAGTCATACTCCATCAAAAACCACAAAACGTACTGGTTTGTAGATAAAGGTAGTATTATATATATGTAATACGATTATAATGCTTATTTAATATGCATAGTTGGGGTTAAAATTGTAGAAGTTGAAATTTGTCTCTAAAATCGCCGATTATTAAAATAATACAACTATAATTTAAAGAACATTGGTCCATCATGGAGATATATTCATGAATCTGTCATAACTGTAGACACTTCTGTAGGTATATAGTTCAATTACAATGTCACATAAAAATTTAATCTTATTTAATTATAACATAAATACAAAAACTTTATATTATTATGCAAATTTCTAAGGTTTTTGAAGGGGTTTTCCACTTATGTTAAATGTTAAAATAATGTCTCTAAATAATTTTCTCCAGGCCCTCGATTGGAACGTTGACATAGACAAATATAACATATTGATTTTTCAGAAGCCTTATCTCCTCAGTCTCTCAGATTGCCCAATATCTGCACCGATTTCTATACAGAATTTAACGGCATAACTTCTGGTAATCAGCAATCAATTGTCTTATTTGCTATGCACATTGGCAAATATAGTCAATTTCCATATCAAAAATCAATAATTTTTTTTAATTTTATATATAGGGCATTTCATGTCAAGTGAACCAACTTTTGAAATTGATGTCTTCCAATCGGGAATTTGCACCAAGGTTAGTTTTATTGGATAGTAATTCAGACACAATTTTTCAACAAGATCAGTCGAGATGTGGGGGTCAAAATTTTACATTTTGGTCAAGCATGTGTTTTTTCTTATCCATGTAACTTATTACCTATTGCTCTTAGCAAAATGTGTTTAGATACCTCTTTCTTCAATCTTTCGAATAATTTTAATACATATTTTATTTTCCGAAATCAAAAACTTTTTTGACTTTTTTTCAAAATGGGCCCTTTTTTTCTTAAAATAAAGCTTAGATATTTTTCTTGAAGACCTATTTGGTCGCTTGGTGGATGCGATGATAGATATCCCACTAGCATCCCACTAAGCGATCAAAAAGGTCTTCAAGGAAAATATCTAATCTTTTTTTGAGCAAAAAAAATAATTATAAAAGGGGTCCATTTTGAAAAAAAAAACATCAACAAAATATTAGATTTTGCAAAAAAAGTCAAAAATTGTATGTTTTGAGCAAAAAAATAACAAAAAAGACGTCCATTTTGAAAAAAAAAAAACATCAACAAAGTATTAGATTTTGCAAAAAAAAGTCAAAAATTTTAGGTTTTGAGTTACTAAACATTTATTTTGATAGATATCCAACTAGCATCCATCCCACTAAGCGACCAAAGAGGTCTTCAAGGAAAAAATCTTATCTTTCTTTTGAAGAAAAAAGTGCCCATTTAAAAAAAAAGTCAAAAAGTTTTTGATTTTGGAGAAAAAATATAAAATTTTTTTATTTTTTTTTCGAAAGATTGAAGAAATAGCTATTTAAAATATTTGCATGGATGCTTGGCCAAAATGTCAAATTTTGACCCCCTCTAAATCAGAGATTTCTTGACCGATCTTTTTTGAAAAATTGTGTCTGAATTACTATTCAATAGAACTAACCTTGGTGCAAATTTCATCCCGTTCGGAAGACATAGATTTCAAAAGTTGGTTCACTTGACATTAAGTCCCCCTCATACATATGTTTACAATTTTTAATTTAAATTATTTTTCTGTTTGATGTTTTTTACAAATACATACATATCGTTACCTTAATATAGAAAGGCCATATTTTCGTTTATTTCGATAAATGGCCCGCTCATATATCATACTTAGACAAAAAATCTCGACTTAAAAAAAACACGAGTTAGGGCCCTTCTATATTAAGGTAACGATATGCTTATAGTTTCTTTATTTATTTTATTGGAAGCAAAATACATATATGAAAATTATATTATGATAAAATCGATTTCAATATTAAAATATAATATCGGTTTTGCTATCATAACGTTTTAACATATCGGTTTATTGTATCACGTCTAATTTTAAAATGTTTCGGTATTTTCTATGTAAAAATGTGTACAATAGCCAATATTTGCAGTTGTGGTTTTCGCATGTCGTGTGAATGCATACATATGTACATATATATTTATAAATAAACATAGATTAACCTCTAAATTTTTGCTAGAGTTAAGGTAGGGTCACACATGACAAATATTTGACGAAAAAGACGTAACCACTAAATAAAATACATTTGAATTATTTTATTTATTTCAAAAACATATTTTACTTAGGATGTTTCAAAACAAAACATTTAATTTTGTTTTATTTGATGCTGTTTGATCTTACAAAACACTTGTAAGAGCAAACACGTTGTGACGACAAAAGTCGTAGACTCGTTTTTGCCACCATTAAATATTAATTTTATTATTTTATATATATTTTATTTTATGTTTAGTTTTAATCTGATTATTTTATTTGTTTTATGTATTTAAATTTAACGGTTTCATTTATATGAGTACGCCATCTGTTGGTAAATAATAGAGTCAATTTAATATCACTACCCCAAAATACAACCATGCAGAATGTAATAAAAGTACCATAGTACGATCGTTACCAACGATGGTTGTAGTCACTCATGCATTAAACACATTGAAGACAGCAGGCTTCACGACTTCACGAACACAAATGCTGCTGGCTGAAGTTGCAGCCGTGCGGCAGCCGGTGAATTCTTTTAAAGACGACAGCTTCAAAGTAAACAGCTGATTTATAATTCAGTGATGTCACTTTAATTTTTTATTTTAATAAAAAATAACCGTACAAAATTCCAAAGTAATTAAACGTTAAACAATTATTTTGAGTAAATATATATATGTGGTAATAATTTATGTACCTGTTATTAATTCATTTCAATATGGTTATCAGAAACTTCTCTTAATTAAGTAAAAAAAAATATATTTTTTTAAGCACTAATTTGATTTACATTTTTTATTATATTAGCAACACTATTTCTGTTTTGAAGTTGACAAAAATAGAAATTAGCCTAATTGGGCAGCAGCAGCAAACGAAGTCGTGTCGTCGTGAAGTTGTGCTGTCGTCAAAAGAATCGTCTTCATATAAACGTGTGTATTCTATTTTTGACAGATTGAAGTCGGAAGCCTGCTGTCTTCAATGTGTTTAATGCATTAGTTGTCCGACACGGGTATAAAAGAAGGCACACTGTGAAATTGAAGTCAGTCTGCCAGCAGGAGGCCAAGCGGTAAGAACCACTCGACGTTAGCGACGAGTAGTACTAACTAATTGGTTAGCTTTAAAAGGCAACTAGTGGGAAACCAGTGGTACATCCAGAGGTTATACCTCTACCTTGTAACACTCTTGTCCGACACTTACGACGTTAGCGACGTGGTGTAGGCAAGTCCCAATAGTAGCTTATTGATCTAGCTCACCAGGGTACAACTAATTGGCTATTCTAAGAGGCACTAGTGGGAAACCAGTGGTACATCCAGAGGTTATACCTCTATCTTGTGACACTCTTGTCCGACACCTACGACGTTAGCGACGTGGTGTAGGCAAGTCCCAATAGTCGCTTGTTACTTTAGCCCAACAGCGTCGTCGCCAGCAGATTTTATCTCAGCACGACTGACTAGTTGCTACCTTGCTTCCCGTGGCTCCACTCAGACAGTTGGCGTTACTCTAGATTGAGTTTTTGTGTTATTTGTAAAATTAAAATAAAGTGATACGTATTATAACGTTTAAGAGAACTACGTCTTTTATTCTCTTTACTGAGACGACATAGGAGAACTTTGTGGTTTCTCTTCAATCAAGACAACAATACGACCCTGGACTCCGCTGAGACTACCCCGGCAACCAGCGGAAAAACGTGTCGTTACAACGTCAAACAAATTTGTACTAAAATATGTGGTTACGCTTTTTTGAGTAAATATTTGCCATGTGTGATCCTACCTTTAGTTTAACCCACCAACTTAATTTGGATGTGCTATTTAGGCATTCTCAACTATTCGCTTGAATACTATATACACTATTAAAAACAGCAAAAACAACAAAAATAGCAGCTAATTTATTTAATAGTCAAGTCGTGGTCAAACAGCATGATAAAGCAAAAAAATAAAAATAAAGTAACAAAATAAAGTAGGTACTACGTATAGGTACATATTTATGTACATCTATACAAGTGTGTCCCGCAAATAATGTATATAGAAACAAAATCATAATAACAACATCCAGAATAACAACAATGGCAACAAGAAACTAACAAAAAAAAAAAGATAAGAATACAACTAAACAAAATCTAGACAATAGTTTAACTGACAACATAACATTATCATAACCGCAAGAGTCAGGTAATTTTCTCATTCTTTTGTCTTACTAACCATTATTGCACCTTACTGTAACTTACCACACTAATAGCAACCATCGCCAACGTTACCTCTACTCTAGCCTACCTTACCGTACTCAACAACTCCTAACATAGGAGCTGACAAACGTCTCCAACCATCTAACCACAATAAAACCACTGGAATATAGAATAGAATACAAAATTACCTAAAAATTAGGGTGAGTCGATTTTTTTTTTTTTGACAAAAAATCGTAAGGGGCAATGATTCTACGAAAAATTTTAAGCACCATAAATAGATTTTGACCTTGCGGTAATTCAAAACTATGTCGTATGTGGTGCTAGTGTTTAAAAAATAAAATTATTAGAAATTTGAGTCAAATTAATAATGGAAGAAAAAAAATCAAGAATCATGATCCTGGTTCACAATACATGTTAATGCAAATTTTACACAAACTTTGAAGTGAATCACATAGTTTTGATTTTCCGTAAGGTCAAAATTCATTTTAGACCCATGATTTCTAGGGCAATGTTTTTTAAAATTATTCGAATCAATCAGAATCATTTTCCCCCAACTAGTTTTTTTACATCCTTACAAATCAACCAACCCTAATGCTCATACATATATATGTACATAAATACTTAGTATTATCTATCCATAAAGAAAAACACAGATACGAGTGCTCCTCCATTTGTATATACCCAGCAGTTCTAGGAGACAGTACCGAACTAGTGATTTTACCCATCATTTAGGGTGGAAGCTATTTACTTCAATAGCCACGTGACTAGTCATTTTAACACGGGCATGTCCTAGGCAGGGGGTCAATTGACTATTTTTGATTACAATGGGACTGTCTAATAGCTGGACCAAAGTAGGCAACGCATTGGATTCACATACTGGTTACATAGCGTCAGTTACCTTGCTAGTTTTGTAACTGGTTACTTGATCAGCTACTTGACTAGTTATTTTAACATGTGCATGTCCTAAGCAGGGGGTCAATTGACCCTTTTGATTACAATGTGACTATCAGATAGCTGATCGATGGTGGGTAAATTAAAGTGCAGTACAAAAAAAAGTTTGAAGTGACTTCACCATAGGTTACTAAGAGGCAGTAAAGTGACTATCGAGTTCATGCTATTTTACATGGGATATCAGTATACTTAAGCAAAAATAAAAATAAACTGTATGAGAATTATATTAACACAATTTGTAACAAAACCAGTTTGTACGAATTACTCACCAAACATTTAAAGTGACTACACTCTAGATTACTTAGAGACACTTAAGTGACAACTGTCTTCACGCTAGATTACTTGGGATGCATAAAGCAACCAATTGTCTTCTCTCTGCACTACAAAGTGCAAACACGTGTCAAATGACCAAAATATATAAATTGGAGTCAGCCAAGTGATAAGACATTTGTGGCAATTACTATCTTTAAGGGATACATTGACTACTTGCTTAACTGCTGGGTATTGTATTTTACCTCATTGGATTAGTATACGAGGAGAGGCTGGGAAATTGTATCAAGATAATATAAGATATACTCCAAGAGTATGCAATTTATAGACCAAACTGACTTGGTATAACACTCGATTTAGCAGCATCTTCATCGTTGCACAGTCGATCTAGGGTTTTTAATAATTCGAGCTTCCATGAGACCCTTCCTGTACTCCTGAATAATTTGTCAAGTAATCCTGAATAATTTTACATATGTCCAATTATACAGTGTCCAATAAGTATACCTTTAAAAAGTCTAATAGAGTCCATTCCAAGAGCTAACAGAGTATTCTACATGTTTAAATCGTATGCCTCCTGTGTGCCAACCCATTGGGCACTGCTACACGTTTGATATATATTTTGGTATCTCCGATTCCAAAAAAAATCTTTAAAAGATCAATATAAACTTTTTTCAAGTTACAGTAGGGTCTAGATATACATATAAAAAACATTAATAAAAAATTAAAAAAAATACGTTTTCGTTTTCATGTCTTTCTGAAAATAAATTTTTAAAAAGATCTGTATTTACTATATTTCAAGTTACAGTAGGGTCTAGATATATAAAAATCAATAATAAATAAAGAAATATTTCTAAAAATTCCATTCCGTAAAAATTAAAAAAAAGTATTTCGGCGGGTGCTGGCGGCTATAATTTTTTTACAAAGACATTCCCCAGTAGTTTCTTTGAATGATGTATATAGTCATTGGACGGGCTTCGATGGTCTTTTTTTTCGGCAAGCTATATAACAATCTTAGAAAAAAAAATATCAGTATATTTGAGAACCAAGTTTAAAGGACTATAACAGGAAAATGGAGAGGCCCATAAATATAAGATATACATTTCATAAAAGCCTATATCAATGTTTATCTATGTTTTGCAGTATGAATTTCTATATGGTAAAACCATTGAGATATATCTAATTTAGTAAAGCAGTAAAATATTAAAAAAAAAAATAACGAAAATATATGAAATCAAAATTTGTTGAACTTCTGGCGCTTCTGTCGAGAAAACGAAATGTCCAATTGTATTGGAGGAGAGCAGATTGTCGCCTTCCGAAAAAACTTAGTTTTTCCACCTAGATTTTGATTTGGAACCACAGTGAGATGGTTTGTAAAGAAAAAAAATTTAAAAATTCCGGGTAAAACTCGAATTTTTTTTTTAGTCCAGACAACTTTAATAAAAATGCTCCCTAAAGTGTGCAGTACAAATTTTGATATTTTATTTGCAAATAAATAATAACAGGCAGGTGTATGTGGGTTGGAGAAACTTGAAGAACTAACATTAGTAAATGATACCGGGCGAAGCCGGGCGGGTCAACTAGTTATCTAATATATTCAATATTGTAACCAAACGGATGCGAATTTCTCTATGTTATACAGCGGTTAAGAAACTGCGAAATTCCCTTATCAAACAATGATCACTATCATGGAAACTGTATGCTTAACGGTGGCCTACTACACTTGTCGTATTATGATCGGTATAAAATAGAGACTAAGAACTAGTCTTTCAGAGGCACCTTGTTTCTATTGACCTTCACAGAAAAGCCAACTCTGTCTGTACGAATATGACATAGGATATATACAAACGCCTCTAAAATGAGCTGTACTGTTGGACCTGGTGTATTCTGTAACGAATTTGGGCAAGGTATTTCTAGCCATGTCATTGAGAGCCAAGGCATTGCATACTCGCTACTGCTAAAGCGCTGATAGAAGGCCTACTTAAGAAAGGATATTAGAAGGTCTTCCGTTAAAGGTCTTTAAGGAGACCTTCCGCGTAATGCCTCACACAATGTCTATATAGGATCCTAATTAAAGGTCTGCTGAAACAAACTACCCCACGGAAACTTCACAACATCAAATATCACAAAAGACTAAATTGTCTAGAAGATTTTATTCTTTCTTATTTTGTACATTTCATTATAGAGAGGCAACATATAGGAATATATATAAACCAAAGCATGACTGATTTTGCAATACAGTTTTGAATGTGTATGAATGTTTTTAGAAGGAGAACGTCTTATGAGAGAAGGCAGAGTGGAATGAGTATCGGAACTTATAGAATGTGTAAACACTAGGGTATTCGAATTATTCTATTTTTCTCTTGTTCGAATAAAACGAATAATTCGAATAAGAGACTTTAACTTGTTCGAATGATACGATCACGCGTTTAAAATTAATCGAATTATTCGATTAATTTAATTTTTTTTAAAAAAGGAAAGAATGAAGTTTTGATGTCGGTTTTTTTAATATTTTATTGTTATTTTTAATCGGCTTTTAAATCGAGTAACAAATTCTTTAGTAAATTAATTATTCACTTTTTCTAAATTATTTATAACAAATTGTATTATACATCAAGCTCTATCAACGTTGCCGAATCTTTGCTTAATAAAGTGGTCTTGGGGAATTACATAATAAAGGGAATCTGTCCAAAATTTGACATCATTGTCAGTGAACGTGACTAATTTGAAGCCAGACAGAGCATGATTGACGCATTTACAAATACGCAAAAAGTTTATTACCATGTAAGACAAAGATCTTCAACGATGTTCAAAATCATGTATAAGACGAACTTCATGCTTTTCTTGCAACAAAACGTTAGTTTGCAATATTAGTGTTTATCATTCGATTTATTAAATATTCTGCAACACTTACGTACGCGGTTAATAACTTCACTTATATACATATATTTTAAGATAATGGCCTTCATCTATTTCAATGTAATCATTATAAATGTCATCCTCAATATCACTTTCGACGACCGTTTCAAAATCACATTCTCCATCACATTCAACTCCACTTTAATCTAAGTTAATATTTTGATTATTAATTACGATTCTTCTAAAATTTCACCAGCTAAATAACAAATATATTATTCCGTACCTTTTATTTTCATTGGTTCAAGTCCTAAGTTAAAGATTTGTTTTTAGAATTGTAACTTCTTGCAGTAATATTTATATATTTATAGAAGGAGCTATCGGAACACTCATTTACTCATTTGTCTTTAGTTATCTGTCGAATTTCTGAAACAATACAATTTTGGTGAGTCATTGTTACTTATTGAAATTTGAAATTATGAAAAATTTTAAGAAATTTAATGAATTTAAATATATATGAACATTTATTCGTTTTATTCGATTATTCTACATAAAATTTTTCGAATTATTCATTATTCGAAAATGGCCATTTTTTAATTGTTCGAATAATTATTCTTAAGAAATTATTCGATTAATCGAACGATCATTAGTCGAATGAATACCCTAGTAAACAGGTAGTTTAGAAGGCCTACAAAGAGAAGTCCTAGCAATATTCGTGATAATATTAGTATTTTTGTATCTTTATATTTGTACATCTTTATTGGCCTGACAGTTTAAGAATGAGCTGTGCAGGCTTAGTCGTATATCTGAAATTACTATAGTTTGGGTTCCTGCACATCGAGACTAGTATGGTAATGAACAGGTACAACATTTATCCAGAATGGGATCTGTTTTAAATATAGTTTTCCACTTTCTCTGCGATTCCTGGGCGCGCACGATAACCTACCAACCATATACCATCAAATGACACTAAATCTGATAAAGTTTGCGGTCTTGCCCAAACGTTGAGAACCAACCAACCATATACCACCCAATTCTGGCCCAGACCATACTCTCTATCCCTAATACCTGCATCTATGAGTTCAATTCTGATTATCTCATTATTTCATCATCAACATCATTTTCATTATTGTCATTATAACTTTAAGTTAAAAATGCAGTTAACCTTAATGCACTTACCTGCTGATTGATGCTGATAAGTGTATTATGTCCAAAATGTTCAAACTATTACCAAACCACAATTTTAAAGCTAATTTTCAGATTGCCCTCTTAGAATGAGAGTGTATGTGTGAAGCTTCACTTCACCACCTAGAATCTCCTCATCACTTGTTGTTCTAACAGTTTTTTGTTGCTGCTGTTGTTTTACATTAGTGAATGTGTTGTCTTGTTGTTGTTTTATTCCATAATTCTGTGGCATATACAGCAATACAACAAGAAAAACCAACATCCAATTGAACGTGCGTTTACTAGCTAGATACATCTATAGACGCTCTCACAAACTACGCACCTTATTTTTTTCGATTTTGATTTTGTATTGTATTATTATTTTCTATAATTTCATTTCTGTTTCCAAGTCATTCCTTTTCTTTAGCCATCATTACTTTAATGGCCATAAAGACGTTTGAAATGGCAGAGAAAAAAAAACATAATAACAGAGGAAAATTACAGATTTGTTAACACGATTTGAAAGGAAGAGTTATTAACATTTTATATGGAGAAAGGTTGGGGAAATTAAATTGGTGGGTTGAACTCTTTTTTATTGTATTAAAATATAATTCATAAATTTAATGCATTTCTAACATAAATAACTTTTTAAATAGTAACAGAGCTGCTTTACTTATACGATTTTTTTATAGTTTCTTTTTATTGTTTCCTTTTTTATTTCGAATTATAATCACACTCACGACTTTGAGGCAAATACATATTAAGTTGGGTTTGGCTGGCTCTGTTTTTTGTGGCAACTAGTCTAGTTTATATGAGTAGACTTTAAATATTATAGAGTCGTAAAAAGTCTGTGCATCACGTCATGGTGACGTTGTTAATACTACACTCAATTTGGGATAATTATATGATATTTATTATTTAACATTTCACCAAATTAAATATTAATATTGGATGTAATTTGTGTGGATATATGTATGTATATTAGAACTGCCTTTAAAACAATAAATCTGTTTGATTCATTATAATTATAAAAAAAATTCAGACCACGGAAGTACATGGCAATTCTGAAATTTATGAATTTTATAGAAGTTGTTCATAATTGATAGTAGCCCCTAAAATCATAAATCATTTACAAATGTTGGTATCAATGAAATCAATATAAATTAGTTTCATATAAACAGAAGCAATATATCATATACATATGTATGTATTTATTTGAGACATTAACATTTTTTGACATTATCAGGGAAATTGTATACCACAGCACAGTGGTTTTTTTTTGGAAATAATTCGGTATCTCGGGAACTATTGGAGATATTATTACAAAATTTCACATGGTTAGAGCTGAGGTGTTTTTGAGTTTGTGCCCCCTCAAAGTTGGTCACCTCGGGTCTCAAAATTTTAAAAAAAATCCCCAAAAATTCATTTATGATCCGAATGAGCTGAAATCTAAAATATAAATAGTCCTTGAGAAGATCTACAAAAAATACTCTTACATATGTAGGTTAAATCCTTCAGTTAAAGAGATATTTAGGTTTATTTTTTTTTTAATTTTGCTCGATTTTTTTTTGTTTTTTAGATATGGCGGCCCTACGGGGGGTCGAATTTTTTTTTCAAAATATTAGCTATATTGGCAATAAAATTGTAAATAAAATAAAAAAACTTGGTAACAGTTATCTCGTCCGTGTAAAAAGTTACACGCATCCAAAGTTGGAACATGTAAAATGGGCCTAATTTTTTACGATTTTTCCTAAAAAAGTCCCTATATTTTTTCTTTTGTAGAAACAAATTTTCTTTGGGACTATATACAATTTTTATATGTTCCGGAAAGAAAACTTAATGCAATAGCATGTAAAGTAAAACTGGGCTCACTTAAGCGGACACAGAATACCCCAGACCTATCCAAACTTGGACAATTTTTAAAAAAATATTTAGGTTTCAGTAAAAAATTCTAAAAAGGCAAAGCACCGATCCTCGAAAAAGTTCCGTATTTGTATAACCCTATATGTTGTTTAAATACTTAAAAAGTTGTTTTACTATCACACGGTAAATATCGTCACAGTAGGCACTTTTCTAAAAAAACTCAGTTTTTGGAACACATTTTCCCCGTTTTAGGAATTTCGGTATTTGAAAATAAAAAATGTCAAAAATTATAATGTCATTAATTTAAGGACATTTGGATCTAAATTAGTTCCCAATTTTGTTATGATATCTTTAACCGTTAAAATTTTACATTAAATCAAATTTTATATTTTTATTCGTGGAAAATCACCATATGAAAGTTTTTTTAGTTTTTAAGGTAAATGAAGTCCCAAAATTTTATAAAATTATTTAATTTTACTAAAATATCAATCCTCAGGTCATAATGTTTTCAACAGTATCAAATACTTATATAAAAAGCCTTTATTTACTCCTCAGAAGTTCCACAAACCTTGCCCCCTTTGACAAATTTGTACATTTTTTCATATAATGCGTACAAAATGTTATTAGCATATCAAATGTAAATTTTGAATTCAAACACATACTGACTTGACAGAAATTTTGGTGTAACAGATTTTGCACGCATTATATGAAAAAACGTACAAATTTGTCAAAGCGGGCAAGTTTTGTGGAACTTCTGAGGAGTAAATAAAGGCTTTTTATATAAGTATTTGATACTGTTGAAAACATTATGACCTGAGGATTGATATTTTAGTAAAATTAAATAATTTTATAAAATTTTGGTACTTCATTTACCTTAAAAACTAAAAACACTTTCATATGGTGATTTTCCACGAATAAAAATATAAAATTTGATTTAATGTAAAATTTTAACGGTTAAAGATATCATAACAAAATTGGGAACTAATTTAGATCCAAATGTTCTTAAATTAATGACATTTTTTATTTTCAAATACCGTAATTCCTAAAACGGGAAAATGTGTTCCAAAAACTGAGTTTTTTTAGAAAAGTGCCTACTGTGACGCTATTTACTATATATACCGTGTGATAGTAAAACAACTTTCTAAGTATTTAAACAACATATAGGTTTATACAAATACGGAACTTTTTCGAGGATCGGTACTTTGCCTTTTTAGAATTTTTTACTGAAACCTAAATATTTTTTTAAAATTGTCCAAGTTTGGATAGGTCTGGGGGATACTGTGTTCGCTTAAGTGAGCCCAATTTTACTTTACATGCTTTTGCATTAAGTTTTCTTTCCGGAACATATAAAAATTGTATATAGTCCCAAATAAAATTTGTTTCTACAAAAAAATAAGGACTTTTTTAGGAAAAATCGTAAAAAATTAGGCCCATTTTACATGTTCCAACTTTGGATGCGTGTAACTTTTTACACGGACGAGATAACTGTTAGCAAGTTTTTTTTATTTTATTTAGAATTTTATTGCCAATATAGCTGATATTTTGAAAAAAAAATTCGACCCTCCGTAGGGCCGCCATATGTAAAAAACAAAAAAAAAATCGAGCAAAATTAAAAAAAATAAATAAACCTAAATATCTCTTCAACTGAAGGAGATAACCTACACATGTAAGCATATTTTTTGTAGATCTTCTCAAGGACTATTCATATTTTAAATTTCAGCTCATAAATGAATTTTTGGGGATTTTTTTAAAAATTTTGAGACCCGAGGTGACCAACTTTGAGGGGGCACAAACTGGCCCGTATTACCCCTAGGAAGCTGAACAAATGTAATTCAACTCAAAAACACCTCAGCTCTAACCATGTGAAATTTTGTAATAATATCTCCAATAATTCCCGAGATACCGAATTATTTCCAAAAAAAAAAGTTTCTAAACCACTGTGCACAGTAGGGCAGAATCAAACTATGTTGGTAATAAACCTGCTTTAAAGTACAAACAGTTAAAAAATACTAATAAGGGTACTCTTAACCCGTTCCTAATTTAACCTATACTAACTTTGAATTTAGGCTAAAATCCCAAACTTGAGATATGAAAACGGGCCATGATTTATAAATAATTCATATCATTATACAGTAATTTTGGCTTACCTGCAAAATCAACTTTGCACGATATTTTGTGCAGGGAAGTTAAAAATGCAGTTAACCTTAATGCACTTACCTGCTCATTGATGCTGGTAAGTGTATTTACAGTTTACTGCCCAAAAAAGCAGCTAACGGCAAATAATTTACACGAAGCTTTGTGATTTTTCCGTCTAAAAATAACGTCAAATTGATATTTAGTTTCTTAAATATATTATTGCAGAGATTATTCCAACATAAACAAAATATGTCCAATTTTTAATAGAATTAATTCAGAGGCTCATCTAATTTAATCCATACGTAATCGAAATTTTGAACTTAGGCTATTTAATTTATTTTCTTTAGATTTCCGATAGCTGGTACAAAGTAGTAATCACATTGGATTCACATACCTGTTACATGGAGTTAGTTACCTTACTAGCTACCTTACTGGCTACGTGATCCGCTACATAACTTGTTATTTCAACATGTCCAGATGCTAATTGACCTCAAATAGATAATCCCATAACCGATTGCTGGTAAACAAACCTTCCTCCGAGAACTCACTACTGGTGGGTAAAATAACTACTTTCTAGAGTACAGTACAAAATAAACGTTTAAAGTGACAACAGCCTAGTTTATTTAGAGACACTAAAGTGGCAATCAATAAACTATATGAGAATTATAGCAACACAATTTGTATAAAACCAGTTTGTACGAATTACTCAAAAAAAATGCAGTACAAAATAAACGTTTACTACACACCAGATTACTTAGCGACACTTAAGTGACAATCATCTTCACTCTAGATTAGGTGTGATGTATAAACTAACCAATTCTTTTCTCTCTTCACTATAAAGAGATGACTTAATCTATATAAATTGGAGTCAGCCAGGTGATCAGACATTAGTGACAATTACTGTCTATAGACTACAGGCATAACAGCTAGGTAGGGTTACTGATCACCGTACATATGTATTTATGTAAATATCACCGTAGGTGGGGGCACGATTATAGATACATTCATATGTTCATACATATATTTTACAAACTTATAAATAGACGAACCTATACATTTGTGTCCACTTATATACAATTTATATTCATAGATAATTATTTTCACTTTTGTTTAAACATGAAATCATATCAGGAACTGGTTAAATATGATGTTTGTAGTTTTGATGATAAATATAAAGTCTTTTATTAGGCACACGTGCGTAATTTATTACTAAAATCCATAAATGCGACTAATATGAAATATACTTATGTACAGTATGTATCTATGCATCTGCACATAAACGTATATACAATATAAGCGCCATGAAATGAAACTTTAGATATAAATTTAAAAACAAATATATAGATAGGTATAACAGTTAATAGATACAAATATAAAAAAGATACAATTCATCACATTGTGATGAATAGGGCACACTTAGGGGCTTAAATTTGATAAATATACTAAAAACAAATATATATACATACACAGATTCTCAAACAAACACATCGTTATCAATATGAATACATAAAGTAAACCTTTATCTATGATAAATTAATAAATAATATATTCGAAATTTATTATTTGTATAAATACATACTACATAATTTATACATGTAGACTAGCCGATTAAAACACTTGGTATTGGAAGGATTCAATTTTGTTCTTCAGCTTCTAAGAGTATTAAAATTGGTTCTTAACCACATTCACGTATATACAAACCAATTTTTGACTTTTAACAATAATATTTAACAACAAATCAAAATCCGCTACAATCCCAAAGCCATGCTACCTCATGCTACTTTTCCTACACCTCCACCCAACAAACAAAAAATCGAATTAATAAAATCCTCATTGTAATTAAAATATATTATTATTCTGATTTAGATCTATCGACCAAATTCATCGATAAATGAGAACGAGTTGAAAAAACTCCCTCGACATGATTTAATAATATCAACCATAATTAAAAACCTTTCAAATGTGGCAATCTAGACGAAGAATTAGAAAACCAGGTTAATATATCAACCTACCATCATAATACTACTTCATTATTTCTTATTTTAAATAATGGAAATTATCACCGTTCATCAATTTTGTTTCAATCGAACATACAACCATCTAAATGGAAAGATAAGAAAATCTTTTGAATTAAAGTTATATTGTTCTGCTATATTTTTCGATGTTAATCAAGCCTTTTATAAAGTTTGACATAAAGTTCTGGTATATAAAATTAAATGTTTACTACCAACATGTACCCCTATTTTACTAGTATATCGGACCGATAATTTAGAGCTAAGTGCCACGATTATTGACAGAATACAATATAAGGACTGGCAAGGAAAATCAGAGTACACTTCTACGGGGAACTGTAGTCCGATTTTCCTCTTTTTAATTTAACTATTTTGAAGGCAATGTAAAACAATGGATTGAATAATTACAATTACATACCTAATGGTAGAAATATTTCAATATCCTCAAAAATACTCGTCCACAAATCAAAATGGGTATTTCAATAATGAACCTTGCCCAAAACATTGATGTTGAAGCGATTTTGATGAAATTAAAATTGTAGAAAATATCTATCCATCAAAATAGAAATTTCTAAAATATCTCTATGGGTTCAAAATTTACAGAGTTTTGGCCGATGAAAAACGATCCTGAGCCACTGTGCGGCTTATTGCTATTTTTTCATGACCATTGAATGAAATATTTGGATTGTTGAATATATTTCAAACTTTAAAAAATTATTAAAATGTTGTTTCGTTTTTTCCCTTCTGTGTATTTTTTTTTGATTTGAAATTAATTTTATAAAAACGACTCACAGTGGTTTAGAAACTTTTTTTGTTGAAAATAATTCGGTATCTTGGGAACTATTGGATATATTGTTACAAAATTTCACATGGTTTGAGCTGAGGTGTTTTCGAGTCAATTTACGTTTAATCAGCTTCCTAACGCTAATGGGGGCCAGTGTGAAGCCTCTCAAAGTTGGTCACCTCGGGTCTCAAATTTTTTAAAAAAAATTGCCAAAAATCCATTTGTGTAGAAAAAATTTTTTGTAGAAAAAATTTTCTTCGGGACTATATAGAATTTTATATGATACGGAAAGACAACTTAATGCAAAAGCGTGTAAAAAAAATGTTGTCTTACTTTAGCGGACATATCACACCCACAAACTTGGCCAATTTAAAAAAAATTCGGTTTGAGTAAAAAATATTAACAAGGCAAAGCACCGATCCACGAAAATGCTCCATGTTTGTATAACCAGTTATGTTTCTTAAATATGTACTTACTAAGAGTTTTTACTATCACACGGTAAATGACGTCACAGTGGGTACTTTTCTAAAAAAAAAACTCAGTTTTTGGAACACATTTTCCCCGTTTTAGGAATTTAGGTATTTGAAAATAAAGGATGTCAAAAATTTTAATGCCATTGATTTAAGGACATTTGAATCTGTCTATATTGGATCCAAATTTTGTTATGATATCTCAAATTATAATTTTTTTTAGTTTTTAAGGTAAATGAAGTCCCAAAATTTTATAGAATTCTTTAGTTTTACTAGACTATCAATCCTGAAGTCATATTGTTTTCAACAATATCAAATACTTATATAAAAAGGCCTTTATTTACTCCTCAAAAGTTTCACAAATCTGGCCGCGTTTGACAAATTTGTACGTTTTTTTCATATAAAGCCTACAAAATGTTACTACATATCAAATGTAAATTTTGAATTCAAATACATACTGACTTAACAGAAATTTTGGTGTAACAGATTTTGCTCGCATTATATGAGAAAACGTACAAATTTGTCAAAGGGGGCAAGGTTTGTGGACCTTCTGAGGAGTAAGTACAATTTATATTTAAAATTTCAGCTCATTCGGATCATAAATGGATTTTTGCCGATTTTTTTAAAAAAATTGAGAAAATTGAACAAACGTAAACCAACTCAGAACCACCTCAGCTCAAACCATGTGAAATTTCGTAACAATATTTCCAATAGTTCCCGAATTATTTCCAAGAAAAATGTTTCTAAACCACTGTGCGACGTAATAAAATAAGCATTATTAAAGAAAATTAATAAAGTAGATACCATTAAGAATAAATAAAAAGTACTATTATGTCTCACTTTGGGAATTCTCTCTTATCCAGGATAATATGTCTTTAATTTAATGTCTATATGTTAGTTGTAATGAAAAAAACTTTCATTAAGTTCTCTTTGAGGATTGTAACAAAATTATAGATCTCATGTCAGTATTTTATTTCAGTTCACCAAACTTTTCTTTCGGTGCAATTCTTTCTCGCTCACCACCACAACTGTTGTTTTAGTTTTAAGCATTCCTGGTTTATATCTACAAATCTGGTAGCAATGCTCCCGGTCGTAGCTTTCAGAAATCCGACATAAAAGCAGCAGCATATTAAATAAAGTGGCAATTTAGTCAGATTTAGATTTAGCTGGCGATTGCAATTCCAAACATATATTCTAGGATACTCACCTTACTATATCGTCTAACATCTAGATGCCATATCTAGTGGCCAACCTACATATTGGCCCGCATATCTCTATAAGATTACCGATCTAATTGACTTCGCTATAATTAAGAATTTAAAATGAGAATGTATCTCTCATTAGATCATTCGCGTACAGTAGAAACACTGTACAATGTTCCAAGATAATTTGAGAATCACAGTACTTGCTTCCCTAACAAGAACACAAATTGGATAAACTACAAAATATATTTCTTTGAAAAATGAACACGATGTGCAATCGCTGATAATATTTTGACCAATACTCTTCAAGTCTGAAATTTCAACTCAATCAGTGCTAAAAGAGATTACGTGTCACCGTAAAGGCAAATAAAGGATAATAAATCTCGGAAACTAATCACTTCCACAATGAATAATAACCTTTATCCGAAAAGCCTTCTGCATTATTTATAGGTATCTCTGAAGCATTTGATAAAGTCTGGCACAATATACTAATATATGTACAAAATCACTATATTATTAGCTGAGAATGAACAAAAGTTAGTTAAAAGTCATATAATAAACAGATCTTTCCAAATTACATCAAAATATATGATATCATCACGCCTACAAATTTCCGCTGATGTACCACAAGGAAGAATTTTAGGGACGCTCCTATATATACTATATACAACAGATATTCAATATCAGGATACCCAATCAAGATTTTGATGTGTCACGTTAAATGCCTTACGTAGATGGGCACTACAGTAAAAACTACAAGCTCCGTTCAGATTTTGGGTTATATTGTGTTCATCGTGCCGGACTTGACTATTCGAAATGCATTTAGATCTTAAAAGACAACATATATTCTTACTATATTTACAAATTCACATAAACTACACAGATTCATTAAAAAAAAACCGTAAAAATGTTAAACTCCAATCTAAAAAGAGCGTAATTAGTAACCAACAGACAAAATATCGCCTATTGTGGAGTTAAATACAAATTTTCTCTCAAACCAATTTCAAATACTAGCCACATCAATACGAACCATGTCATCTGTCAATATCCAGCCTTTAGAAACGAATTAATTTCAATTAATCAAGTACTTAACTAAATTGCTGTTGGTGGTTACGAATGATCGAAACAATTAACTATTATTTAACAAATGAAAAACATGTCAGACATTTATACATATGATAAAGATAAATAGCAGACATTTCCAATAACATTGAAAAAAAATCGCTTTATAAATAAACCACTGGACCAAAAAAAATACATACGTAGTTAGTGAACAGAAACTATTAAGGAAATTTATAGAAAAAAAAAAATTGAGTTGGTAAAAATTATTTATTATTTAAACAAATTGTATATTTAATATTATAAATGTGATTGAAAATGAAAAGGAAATCCTGTAGTTCAGATTTTATTAATTAAATAAAACACAAAACGTATTTTTATCGACGTGTCGACCAACCGTCGCGATGTTTGTACAGTGAAATCCAGCAAAAATGGACTGATATGTAGCGGCTTTCAAAAATTATTGGCAATCACTATTACATTATTCTGATACTATGTCTGACTTCCATTGGGAGACTTCACTGTAAACAACCATAAATAAATATATATGTATTTATATAGTTTATCCATGTTTATAAAAACATCTTGGTATATCTTTCGTCTGTAGGCCAAGAAATAAAAACGAAACACACTAAAGTGAAAATTTATAATTGATAATGTGTTGACACATTATATCTAGATTCAAGTCTAACCTGAATTGAACAGCACCTGAAAAAATATATATACATACATACACATATGAAAAAATAAGAAAAAAAGCCAACAAATTTAAAACATTGAAGTTGTGTGTCAATGACTGACAAGATACCGACCACAGATAGTAGATACCAGGGATGGAAATTTGGTTCTATTGCAATTTTCACTGCTTTTCTAGTCTTTGAAATGCATTTTAATTATGATTTTTAATAATTTTGCTTTTTGGTTTAAACAAGTTTATAGTTACTTCAACCTAGATCACTCAGAAACACTAAAGTGATAATTGACTTCACGCTAGATTACCTGGAATGTATAAAGTATCCATTTCAATTTTTTTTGCGAGATGAAAGTTAAGGTTGGATGCTACTGTACATCACATATTTTTTTATGTTTCAGCCCAAAAATATAATTGCATATTTTTAAAATTTTTAGGTCATATTTTGATTTTTTGAAGCATATTTTCCAATAATAAATGCATGAAAATCGGCCCCCTAATTATCACTGATGAGATAACTAATTTCATAGCCTTTTCAGTGAAAGCACTATTAAGTATTATCAACTAATGATGAAGGATGTAATTTTAAAAATATATCATTGCCTGCAATATACAACTACAACGATGATGTCAATTCAAACTATTCTATAATTAATAGTTCTTTTATATGTATATTAGAGCGGGTCAATTTGTATGGAGCCAACAAAAATGCAACAAGCGGTTATTAAATTCGTAATCTACGATGAATTCTAAGAATGTTCGAAGAAACCATGGGTCTAAATTTTTATGATTATGTTTGGGATTGTTCCAAAGGAAAGAATGGAAAAAAAGATGAATCTTTGCAAATGGAGGAGATTATCAATAAACTACACCCGAGGATGGTTACAAAATCTCATATCGTGGTTGTACGAGAACCTAAAACCGATATTTTGGGTCACAGTGGGGGAAATGAAAAATAAAAAAAGGTGCAAATAAACTTGTAAGTTCTAAACCAATAATCGGATTTTAATAAAATTCCCCACGACTATAGAGGAGGTGTTGTTAGGCTCATGTTTTGAATTTGGACTTTCAACACTAAGGTGGGGCGGAGTCTCAAGAACCCAAATTGGGGTGTCTCTAATATTTTTTGTAGCTCTCTTCTAGTAGATTCCACATATATACAAATATTTCTAATCGGATAGAGAACAAAAATTTGGCATCATTTTTAATTTTTAATATACCCGAGACACCCCAATTTGGGGCTTTGAGGCTCCGCCCCACCTTAATGTTGAAAGTCTGAATTTAAAACTTAAGCTCAGTAACAACTCCTCTATAGCCGTGAGAAATTTTATTAAAATCGGATTATCGGTTTAGAACTTACAAATTTATTTGCACCTTTTTTATTTTTCATTTCCCCCACTGTGACCCAAAATATCGGTTTTAGGTTTTCGCACAATCACAATATGAGATTTTGTAACCATCCTCGGGTGAAATTTATTGTTAATTTTCTCCATTTGCAAAGATTCATCTTTTTTGCTTTTCTTTCCTTTTAAAAAAGCCCAAACATAGTCAAGTTTCTTAGAACGCTCAATAAAATGTTAGCATATTTAAACAAAAATATAAAATACGAAAGGACAATTTTCGCGTTAAAAATGGGACGCTCCATTTTGATTTTAGACCCATGGTTTCTTCGGCAAAACTTCTTAGAATTCATCGTAGATTACGATTTTGATAACCGCTTTGTCGAGAAAAAAATTGACCCACTCTAATGTATATTCTTAAGTTTTATTTCTGCAGTTTTTTATGATCACAATATTGTTAAGTTTTTACCTTATAAAAAACGGTGGTTTAATTCCTTTATATAAACCGTATACTTTTGATTGCAAATAAAAGCAGTTAAGTAGTTTAAAATTTGTAACAACTCTATATTTATTCAAATGCACACAACAGTTTAAATAGTCTGTATGTGTTTTTAATACACATACACGTTTATAATGCACAATAATACACACACTTAAATTTCACTTTATAATGTACTAGACATTCTAACAGCGCCCATGATAAACTCACTAACTACTGCAACCTGTGCCACTATTTACAGACAGCGCCATCTTTCGATGGCTTCTACAATCTTAACTGACAAAACTAGAATATTTGAATTATAGAGCTATTAGCAGCATTTTGTGTTGCCATACTTACAATAAATGCTAATAACTGCGTGCTATCAAGATTGTTGATAAGTAGAAGCTTCTACTGATGGACATGTTTCAGGCAACAGGTACACGTGCTTTTACACGTGACTACTGTATAGCTAATGAATTTGACAGACAGGGAGGGATGAGGCAATTGACCAATCGTTAGTCCAACCGAAACTGTCAATGTCAAGCCATCTTTTGAAATTTTTCGCGGAAATCTAAGCAATTGAAGCCCAACTAAGTATTAAAAATTATATTGCATTGCAACAATAACATTTTGAAAATTCAATTTTCCAATCCTGCTACAAACACAGCGACACACTCTCTTGCAATTGCTAGATTTATAGAACTCTTGCACTCGTTCCATAAATCAACAGCAGTATGAAAAACATGAGCAGCAACAACGTTTTCTACTCATATTATTTTGTATCTGTGGTCTCAGCTAATCAATCGTTGGCCTAATTTTTAAAGAAATAAATGAAAATAATGAACAAAAAAAACATTATAAAACAATCAACTAAGATATAAAATTGTATTGAAATTTTAATATAAGAACAACACCAAAATAATAATAATAAAAACGTGTGTATATATGTATGTATCTTTATTATATATAAAACGAGGCCTCAGGAAGGTAGAATGATAAAGTTTGACTATTAGTTATTTGCTATAGTAGATCCTTTTCCAACGGCTTATTTGAGTCAGTTCTTTTTTTTAATATACTTAGATCAATTTATATCTGTAGTTATGCAGTATTCGTCACTTCGATCTTTCATCTTGAACATATTGTTCCATCCGGGAGTCGCTAAAACAAACTATGGTCATAACACATGTCATACAACCCTCGCATGCTAATATATATATGTGATATAAAACTACAATCAATATATTGAATAAGTAAAATTTCGTACGTAGTATATTCGCATGTATAAAAACCATATTATCATTATCTGTCAACGACAGGCCTGTCTGTCTGCCTGCCTGCCTGTCCTCCTTACTCTCACGCCTCTAACACTATTCTATTTCATACGCAACGCAAACTAAAAAAAAACAAAGAATTGTTTTAGAATACATAATTTCGTACGTAACACTGTCAAAATGATTTTTTTGTTTACTTTTTTTACTAACAACAGAAATTGAGAAACAAAATTATTTTAATAAAATAGACTACATTATGTCTGCCGCACATATTCAACAACCAAACTATAAAAATTCTATATAGAAAATTAGTTAATGAAGTCATCGATATATCAAAATAATAAAACAGCAAGTGGATAACAAATATTAGACTAAAAAAATATTTTATAATAAAAAATTGAAGTGCAACTAAACAACAGAAATTGATTCTGAAATTTTTCCTAAATGAAAATATGCACTACAACAAGTTATCTGATTACTACAAGTATTAATTACGTCTCCAATTAAAAATATTAATTACGCTTAATATTTTTTAAGTTTTTCTTCACATAAATGGTGCCATGAGGTACCCAAAGGATTTATAAACAGAAATTAAAAGCAGCATTCAGTTGGCCATAAACATATTAGTTCTACTAGTTGGTGCTGAACCAGTCAAATTTAGTGCATCAACAAATCTTCATGAATTCAAAAATCGTATATCTCAGCAGTTAAGCAAGTAGTGAATGTATCCGTTATATAGAGTAATTCTCAGTAATGTCTGATCACATAGCTGACTCCAATTTGTATATTTTGGGTCATTTCACACATATGTTCCCTTTGTAGTGCAGATAGAAGTCAATTGCTTACTTTGTGCACCCCATTTAATACAGCATGAAGACAATTGTCACTTAAGTGTCTCTAAGTAATCTAAAGTGTAGTCACGTTAAACTTTAATTTTGTACTGCACTTTTTTGTGAGTAATTTGTACAAACTGATTTTAGACAAATTCTGTTGATATAATTCTCATACAGTTTATTATATTTTTTGACATCCCATGTTACAGGGTGAAGTCAATTGTCACTTTAGTGTGTGTCTAACCTAAAGTGTAGTCACTTTAAACGTTTATTTTGTACACTTTCGAAAGTAGTTTATTACCCACCAGAAGTTATCTATTGGAGAGTTGTAAGAGTAAATAACTAGTCACGTAACTACGTATGTAACTAGTTCGGGACAGTCACGAAGAACTACTGGGGTGTACTTTCATGCAACACAAACATATGAGTAGGTGAGATGGTAAATTGAGATAACTATTGATTCTGGCAGTCCTTCCCTATGTTGCAGTTTATTTAATTTTTTCAACTCTTGAGTTTTAGTCAAGAATGGAATAATATCTAAGAATTTAAAATATTCGACTAATTTGGTCCATTTAATCAGCCACTACATGTTTTTCGTGTTTTTCCAAAATTCGGTTTATTCGGCAGCGAGCGAGTTTTGCATTTCACCTATTCATATGTACACAGAGAAAATTATTTTGTTATTAGGACCCAATTTTTAGCCAATCGAATGATTCGATTATATGCAGAGATTTTTCGGTTCTAGCAAAAGAAAGTCAGTTGAGAGAGAAGAAATACGATTTAAATATCCGAATTTTTGTCACCCCACTTAAACTTGTCAGCCACAACAGAAACATTCTGTTATTAAGTCTGAATAATTAGATTAGTTACAAATTCGGTTATCACAACCAAAACATTTTTTTCTGAGTACATACATGTTAGAGTGTCCCTTAGAATTAAATTTTTTGAAATGTTGACTCGGTATCCCCTGAAAACTTTCGTAATGACCTAAAATACCACAAAAAAAAGTTTAGCTTGTTCTATTTATACAATTTAATTTAAAAGAATGTGTACGTAATTGTCGTTCTAATGAGATATAAAAGACAAAAATTGGTTAAAAAATGTTAAAGTTATTAAAAAATCGCCAGGCTTTTAACGTGTCTCAGGCCACTAGAACAAGAAATGTAGGAACAAAATTAAAAATTGAGAAATATTAAAACAAAAGTTCATTCTTACTTAAAATATATCCATATTTACTTGTATATGAGTTTTTAACTTCATAGGATACAGTTAACCTATTCACAGGTACAACCAAAAAAAAAAATTTTTTAACGGCAGTTCCAATTTCAAATTTTTAAAAATTTTGTTAAACAAATTTCAGAATTTTTTGATCATCACATGGGGATTTATTAACAACATAATAGGGAATAAAAATGTGAAAAAAGTATGTCAATACCTCCTATAGTTTTTCCGTACCTGCAATATAAATTTTGCGATTTTCTTGAAAAAATAATTTTTTGGTCATATTTTGGCGAATGAACCGAATTTCCTTACTGTTAGACCCCTTTCACACTAAGCAATTTAGTTGCTCAAGTATCTTGCCCAACAACAAAACAGCATCCTTAACCCGACATTACCTCTGGCATCTACAAACACAAGAGACTTGCGCAACTAAATTGCCTAGTGTGAAAGGGGTCTTATGATTTTTAAGTAAAACCAATTCAGAATATTATAGTTCATGTCAATTTAAATATAGTCTGAATGTTTTAGTAAAATCGGAAAACGCTAAGCCTTAAATTTTGAAGGTCAAAGGTAAAATTTTTCAATATTTGGAATTTTTCATGGAGAGATAGCGAAATATTATATATTTTTGGATCGATTTTGATGCAACTTAAGAAAACTATAACATGAAGTCTAGTATTTACAAAACATTACAAAAATGGAAATTTGGGGTCAAAATGACTGTGTTTTTCGTGATTTTAAAAGTTCAGGGTCATTTGGACCCCGAATGTGAAAAACTAATTTTGACTTTTTTCCGAAATCAAAAACTTTTTTGTCTTTTTTTTTCAAAATGGGTATTTTTATCTCAAAACAAAGCTTAGATATAAAATTTTAAAAAAGGGTAATTTTTTAAAAAAAAAATTTGATTTTGCAAACAAAAATTAGAAATTGTTTAACTTGAGTTACAAAACATTTATTCTTAAAGGAATTGACCTAAGCTTTCTTTTGAGCAAAAAAAAATTTAAAAACGGCCCATTTTGAAAAAAAGTCCACAAAGTTTTTGATTTTGAAAAAAAAATTTATGTTTTGAGTTACAAAACATTTATTTTGATAGATATCCAACTAGCATCCCACTAAGCCACCAAATAGGTCTTTAAGGAAAATATATAAGCTTTCTTTTGAGAAAAGAAGGCCCATTTTGAAAAAAAATCCAAAAAGTTTTTGATTTCGGAAAAAAAAATTTAAACAATTTTTTTATTTTTTTTTTCTAAAGATTGAAATAATAAGCAAAAAGTTACATGTCAAATTTTGACTCAAACTCAGAGAGTTCTCTACCGATCTTGTTGAAAAATTGTTTCTAAATTACTATAAAATAGAACTAAACTTGGTGTAAATTTTATCCTGATCGGAAGACATCGATTTCAAAAGTTGGTTCACTTGACATGAAATCCCCCATATGTTTATTAAAGACACAAACCATTATTTTACAATTATTGGAATCAATTTTTCAATTCTAAACATAGAAATTCTATTCAATTCATAGTGACATAGTGTTTTTATAATTACGACACAATTTCGTTCTACATTATTAATTTATCAGCACCTATTCTTATTAAATCTTTTTATATATGTGGATTTTTGTTTAGGTTGGTGACAATCCAATTCACTACTGAAGAACAATACATATTTTTTGCTCGTATGCCCAGGATCTTGTTTTTGATTACCTATAGCTTATTTTTCTATTGGCTAGGATTGCCAGTTTTATTTTTACAAAAAGCGGGACAATTTTAAAATAGGTGAAAAATGGCGGGATTTTCAAAACTTGCGCCGGACAAATGTATAAAAAATACGTAACATGTTTTGTTCGTTGGTTTGCTACTTTAACTTGCTTTGGAAATTTTCCATACAAAAATTAAAAAAAAATATTGGGAGCTGAAATAACTGCACATCTTTTGATTCCAAGAACGAATCAAGCCAATATCGGATACTCTGTTCCAGAGTGAAGCGTATTGCAGAGAGAACATTCTGCTTCAATCGAAACAAATAGAAGTCGTTCGACTTCGTTTGGACTATTAAGCGGATGAAGCAAAACTTCCCAACCACTTTATTTTAAGTGGTTTTTAACAGGTACTGCAGCATTTCAGACATAGAAAATCGTATTTCAACATGTTTCAACTTCAATACGATGAATCCTGCTTCCTGCAAACGTTTTGAAATTGCTGACTGAGTAGCTCCCAATGATTTCGCAAGCTCTTGTTGAGTTTGTAAACTATCTTCAATGAGTAACGCCTCCAATTCTTTGGTATTTCAGTCACGGACAACCAGCCAGAAGATGGGCATAATGATTTGTAATTATTCTGAGTCGATTGATCATTAAGAAATAACTGGTTAAGTATACGAACTCTTTTCTGAATAAATATTTGCTCAAGGGAAATACATTCATATATTAGTTCCACTTAATTCTTTGAATTTTTTTTATACATTTTCAACATAATTATTTGGAAAATCCAAAAAAGCGGGAATTACGAATCCCAAGCGGGACGCCAGGATTTCATGATTAAAAGCGGGATAATCCCGCGAAAATCGGGACATTTGAAAACCCTACTATTGGCTATTAATACAATTATTTTTTTATAATAGCAAACAAAAAAAAAGATATGTTATGTTTAAAGTTTTTCGATGAAGAAGAGAATAATATTAATAATGGAAACAGATTTCCAACCAATCTTTACTGCAAAAAGCCAGTTAAGTATTAAGGGACTTCTGCTGCACGTGTTAACGATATTAAACCCAGTGTTTTATTTGTATGGTACTTTCAGCAGAAAATCAGATTCAAAGCATTTCATATATTAACATTTTATTTTTTGTGACAGATAAATATTTCACAATTTTGCCAACAAAATAAGCAATTCAGTACATTCGCTACCTTTAATTTAAATTATTCTATAAGATATTAAATTTTGCATCCAAGTACAACAACCTGCATTTGTTGACTCGCATATCTCTATAAATCAATTTGACAAATTCTTTTATTTGCAAATAAATATTTGTCTTTGCCAAATGTGCAGTATTTTAATCTTGCCAAGAAATCGTAATTTTGTGGCATATTTATTATAAAGTCAAAGAATTACTAATATTTTTGTATTAAGTATTTTTATTGTTTAAGTGTTTTTTTTTTGTATTGTATTTGTTAGATGCTTTTTATACTAAATACACCAACAACAATTGTGATAATACCTTTTACCCCCAAGTGATTAATTAACTGATAAACGTAAATTTGTTTGGTCAATAAATAAATTCAAGCAGACGTTTAGGTCAATTACTGATAACATGAATAAATATAGCTTTTTTTACAAATTATAATCTCCAATAAATTGATTATTTCAATAATCATAAACCAATTTATCTATGATCAATACTGAGATCAGATAAGAAAACAATTTACAATATGGAGTACAAATAGTTGGCCAAGACGTATCCATGTAGCGTAACCACCTCCTTCGCCGTAATATTAAAAACTTAATTTTTTCAAATAAATACAGCTTTCACAATTTTATTATGGTTACATAACAAAGTAACTCATTAAATTGATATTTATAAATTCGACACAGAACAGATGACAAAATAAAATTGTATGTATTGATAATATTTAAAATCAACATTTACACACGAGTTGCAAATGACCATTTTATAAACAAATGTGCAATTTATAACATTCATACACACATGTTCTTAAATATTTATTTAAATATTTGTAAAAATTATTTATAAATTATTTTATAACAAGGGGAGATAGACATATGTCCGTTCAGACAGACATGATCGTACATGAACCTATGCAAAAGGGTACAGATGATCATGTAGTCATGTACAGATAAACGAAATCTAAAAGTAACGTTTATGAAAACTGCGCAATTGACTTACTCAATTACAAAAATAAAATTAAACAAAAAATAATATTAAATAAATAAATACAAACATATGTACTTGTACTCGAAAATAATCGTATAAATGTGTTAATAAAAAATTAAAATAGACAAAACTATTTTACAGTGAACTTTAGGAGAAACATAAGTGCATGCAAATAATTCGAGTATAAATAAGATCTATGGTAATCGGACAACATGAATGAGACAAGAGTGCGGTTAGAGGTATTTTCAACAAAAAGTGCTAATGAAAATTTAGCATTATTTTGCACTTAACAATGTAACATCTATCGCTAATCATGGATAATAATCGTGGAATGATGTCTAACAGTCTCCTCATTTAATAAATAATTTGATCAGCTTATTATTGAGTGATTTTGGTTAACTGTTTAAGCTAATTCACACCTTTAATCTGATTATGCTCGAGTAACGATTCAGGAACTGGATAATACATTTACTGCTGTTATTAATAAAAGTTTAAGAAAATGTAAAGAAACTCATATGGGTTTTTGAAAATAATGTAAGGGCCATTATTACAACTTGTCTTTAAGTTCCTAATAGTAAAAGATAACTTTTACTATTTCGAACTTAAATGCATGTTGTAATAATGACCCTAAGTAGTATGTTTTTAAAATGGGCTATTCCGATTCGGAAATTCGGTAATTTTTTATGTTGGTGGCTTTAGAATATTCCCCAGTTTGCACTCGGCGATGTCGTTCAGTCCATAGTGACAGCATAGAGGATAGTGTGCTCAATTGTTTCACCCTCATCGACATTCTCACACATCCTACAAAAATCTGGAGTCGTAATGAACAACTTTGGCCGTAAGGCCCTCGACTCTCTACAGTCCGTTCTATACATCCAGAATTGGATTATTTAGTTATGGCCCTGTAACCCAGCAAACAATATTCTGGATTTGGAAGCAATAAATATGATTACTGCATCTTCTACTGCTACATTAATTGCACCCTAAAATTATTGCCTTACAAAAATTATTTTGGAAGGCATACATTAAGCTATTCGTATAGGTGGTGAAGAACTTAGAAAAATTCAGCGCTTCTTGTTAGGCAATCACTGGGTCTGTAAGATTTTATTGCTTCTCAGCAGTTCTAAAATCTATGTGCATAATTGTTTGCACATATTTAATTCGATAAAATCAGGTTAATTTATAAGCTGTGAAATATGCTTATTTTGGATTCCTTATGCAGAGCCTCTACGCGAGGAATCCCATATAAAAATCATGTAATCTTTCATGCGAAGTGGTAGCAGTATACAAGTGCTCTCTGCCTTACAAACCTGCTTCCGAGGAAGCACCATTTTTTGCTGGGAATAGTGGGGGTTTTACGTCAACTACATTCACCTCTAAATTCATACCAGAACCTTGAATGTCGCAGTCAGGCAGCAAAAACAAGATCTTAGTGTGATCCCCACTAACTAAAGAAGACTCGTAGAGTCTTAGTAAGTTTCTTGCAGTCTCCCCCGCCACATATTCCTCAGGATGATTTTCAAGGCAGCTTGATTTGTGGTTCTAATGCTACCAATAATTCCAACTGTAGAACACCTTTGAACTTTTTCGAGTATCTTAAGTTTACCATGTTTGTTCGCTAGCACCAGTTCTTAATAGGCACTTAGTCGGCTTTGAAGTATGTATTTCCAGAGTGTTCCTTTTCCAATATAATTTATTATCACGGTACTTACCTCATTTGCCAATTTTAGCTAATTTTAGCCTAATGAAGACATAATAATTTCTATTATCTTATACCCTCGAGTGAAGAGAACTAACTCTAATTTCGGCGGGTTGATATCCAGTCCCAAACTTCCTACCCAATTAGACATAACGCTACCTGCATGATATCACTTATTGTAGGAGGAAATTAAGTCTTAACCAAAATCACTACGTCATTCGTCATCTACTTTTTTTTCAAAAGTCCTCAGACAATAGCCACAGTAGGCGCAATAGAATCCTGCCCTAGGCTAGAGTTGATAAGCCTACCGCCAATCATGTAAATTATTCAATTCACCAGGATATTCTGAACTCTAAGTACCTCCAACGATTCCATAAATGTCTCAATATTTATATCAAAGGCTTATTCCCCTTAGGCTTCGCTTAGTAAAATGTAGTGAATAGTCGGGGAAAAAGGCTTTCTGGAGGATTTCGAAACATATCTACCGTAAAAGAAATCATTACTGGATGAAGCCGGTTTTTGGTACACCCCAGAGGAGAAAAACTTTGCGTAACTTTGCGGCAAGGCAAGAACTCTTTACTGAGTGAATCCGCTTTTTATGCACCCCAGAGGTTAAAACCTTTAACGTTTTTGTTAGTATTAATAAATACATTGCTTCCGAATTGGGAATTATTTCACTTCTGCTGGGAGTTAGTTCAACTTTTTTGGGACTAATCTATTTATTATTATAAAACTGCCAATTATTTGGTTATTTAATTATTTAATATTATGAATTAGTTCATTTTTGTTGGGATTTATTTCATTGTAAGTTATTCCATGGTACCTTTACTAATTCCCAACACTAAAAAGAGAAATAACTCCGAAAGGGTAAAATAAAATTACTTCAATAATTGACCGTTTTATAATACTAAAAATATCAGTCCCAACACATTTGTGAATTGAATTATTCAGTTTCCAAAAACGAATAATTCTTGAACTAAACTGTTTGTAAAATTTTTGAAACAATAACGAATAATTCTTTATAAATTTTCAAATAATGAATTTTTTCCCCAGGGTAGAACTTTTGACAACAGCACAGCTGTAACAACAACAGCTAGTTGTAAAATATCAACGACAAGCAAGTGTAAGGCCACAGTATCAAAGTGACTAAATCCGTTATCGATTTTTCCCTCAGCATGTAAACAATTCTAGATCGATACTACAAATGCTATCTCGTACTATCGATAATTAAGGTTTTGCTGTCACAAACAGATCGACAAGAGATAGTTTTTCGAGTCGTTTTCGATAGTCATTCTCGATTGTTTGTTAGAGAATCGTTCGCATAAAGTTATACAAATTTGTAATGCCCTAGTCTGGTGTAGACTTGCCACCTTTTGAAATTTCCAAAACGGGACACCACTAAATGATCAGAGAAAAATTCAAACAAATTCGTTTATAATTATCACTATCACTGTGAAAGTCTTCGAAATTTATACGAGCCAATTTCTTATCTGTGTATGAAGTCTAACCAAAAATGGAACTGATCGGAATAGGGGATGTGGCACCTTCCATAGAGAGTAAATAGTTATTTTCGAATATCTGGAGAACTATAATTGTGGCAGTCTTAAATATCACCCTTACTATTCTATATAGTTTGGGTGGAAATGTTATTGTGTTACATCTCATACAAAGTAAATAGTTAATTTCGAATATCTGGAGTACTATAAATGTAATGTACTTAATGTATTTAAATCAAATTCTTATCACTATACGGAGTTTGGCTGAAAATGGGCGAGATTGGATTTTTTGAAAGTAAATAAATAGTTATTTTCAAATATCTGGAGTACTATGATTGAGAAATTCTTCAAACTTTATATGAATCAATTGTATCACGACATGTAGTTTAACAAAAAATGGGAAGAATCGGAACAGCGGGTAAGTCACCTATCACATAAAGGAAAATAAATATCTTCAGAATTATAATTGCGAGATTCCTCAAACTTTGTCCGAATAGCTCTCTTATCATTTTACATAGTTTGGCTGAAAATGGTCGGGATTGGATTATACAAAGTAAATAGTTAATTTCGAATATCTGTGCCGCAATTCTGTAACTTTTTAACGACAAAATTTTGTCGTTAAGTAATCAAAATTAGTTAGTTAACAATATTTATCATTAAGAGATATTCCGAATTAAATTTTACCAATTATTTTCGTTAAAAATAGTCGGTAGATAACAAAATTTGTCGGTAGGTTAACGACAAATAAAATGTTCTAGTTAAGCCATAACGATAATTGTTTAGGAGTTAGTTTTGTAACATAAATATTCGAAATAAGTTGTTTTTTGAAAGTACGGTTTGTCAACTTTTTTGTGTTTGTTAGATACGGACTGATTTGGGGTTTTAATATAAAAATTAACATGCTTTAATTATCTTTTTAAGATAAATTTGGACATATATTTGGTCAATTCACAAGGTCTCTTATCAGTCATATTGTCATAATGTCCTAACATATCTCGTCTCGGCGGCTCGCCTTAACCGACTCTTAGGCATTCGGCGCAGGTCTCTGCTGGCTGGTTACGATAACACAATAAACATAGCATACATAGCAGTATTATTTTAGGACTTTTTTAGGTTGAAAAGCAATAAAAACCAGTGTGAAATATTAGGACATTATGAGACCTTGTGAATTGACCAATTATATTTATTTTGAAAAGCAATACAAACCAATATATTAGGACAATATGACATGATAAGATACGTTCTGAATTGAAAAATTATATTAATTTTAGAAAATAATATTCGAATTTTAAGAGCAACTTTTATTTGGGGCTAATATCCATAATTAACACATTTCTGGAGTGTATAATGTTTATCCCTATATTCAATTTCCATTTTTGGCGATGTGATACGATTATAAACTTATATAAAAGTTATAAAATCGTTTTTAAGACAGTATTCTAAGAAGGAAATTCATCTGAATTTGTCGACTGTCCTTATAACAACACATATCTAAATTCTGAATTAATGATCACTTGTGGTGGCATAGACATATGTATTACACTGGGTAAATTTTATTATTAGAAAAAAACTCTTGTTCTTTTGTTTTCAGTAGGTTTCGCGAACACATTTGGGTGAACTGATGCTTGATTTTTATATATAAATGCGATTATTTATTCACACGAAAAATAGTAAATATTTTTATGAATTTTTAATTTTAAAAATATTGACATTTATATTTTTAACTATATTCGTCGTTAAAATTTATTACCGAGAGATATCGTTATCTTCAAATAGTGAATATTAAATTCGTTAAAGCAACCGATAGTTTTCGTTACTTAACGACATCGGTAGGAAAGTATAAAAAGTTACAGAATTGATGTACTGAGGTACTATAATTGTAATGTATTTAAACTTTGTATGAACCAAATTCTTATCACTGTACGGAGTTTAGCTAAAAATGGTCAGGATCGGAACAGTGGGTGTGGAACTTTCCATAAAAAGTACTTACTTAATTTTGAATATCTGGATATCTAAAATTGCGAGATTCTTTAAACTTTGTCTGAAAATTTATTTTTTATAATTTTACCTAATTTGTTTCACCTCATTAAAAAAATAGTTTAAAAAATCTTTCACATTTTTTTGTTTTACTACGTAGGGATAACGAAGCGCAATTAAGCTAGTAAAGTTTAATTATTTCAGTCCTTAATTTAAAATTTATATTTTTCGTTTTTATCACCTTTTTTATTATTTGAAGTAATAAATTCAACAAACTCAGTCCATTTCAATGGACCAACAACTCAGCTTTAACTTAAGGTACAAATATCCTAGAGCGAGTATAGTACCATTTATTTTTCATGAATGTTAAAAAATGTTTACTGATGACTTTTTCGGAACTCATACAAGTTAATGCACTAAGTATATTGCTAATATTGATATTCAGTTTTTAGAAAATACTATATTTCGGAAAATAAAGCATCTTTGTCTATAGGTATTTCCAATTTTTGATTTTTTTATATTTTTTGTGGTAATTAATGAAAAAGTTATGTTTTTTTTTTCAAAACGGGACAAATGGCTTCCCGTTCAGAGTATCGCCGGGACACGGGACATTCGACTCTAATGCATGGAACACATTGAAGACAGCAGGCTACCAACTGCAATCTGTCAAAATTAGAATACACACTTTTATATGAAGACGATTCTTTTGACGACAGCACAGCTACACGACCACACGATTGCTTTTGCCGCTGTAGCCGAATTAAACTAATTTCTATTTCTGTCAACTACAAAGCAGAAATAGTGTTGCTAATATAATAAAAAATGTAAATCAAATGAGTGCTTAAAAAAATATATTTTTTTTACTTAATTAAGAGAAGTTTTTGATAACCATATTGATGTAAATTAATAACAGGTACATAATTAATTACAACCATATATATATGTTTACTCAAAATAATTGTTTAAATCTTAATTACTTTGGAATTTTGTACGGTTATTTTTTATTAAAGTGGCACCACTGAATTATAAATCAGCTGTTTACTTTGTAGCTGTCGTCTTTAAAATAATTCAGTAGCTGCCACACGACTACAACACCAGCCAGCAGAATTTGTGTTCGTGTAGTCGTGTAGCCTGCTGTCTTCAATGTGTTCAATGCATAAAACTGGTCTGTCCCGACGAAAACTGGCAAGTCTAGTCTGGTGGTATTATTCTCAATTATTAAATCCCCATATACATATATACAATAATCATCAGTATAATGGCTCTAAATATATATATTTGTTAATTTTTTTTTCATGTCGAAACACTATGGCTTATTTCATTCTAAATATTTATTAATATTTATTGCAAATACAACTAACAGCTAAAATGTCTTGCTCGAATAATAATTTGCGATTACCATTAACATTTTATGTTTGGAGAAATAATAATATTCGTAATTAGAGACCTTCGTTTATTTTTAAAACACACATCCAAAAATGGCACGTTTTCTTAAAACGTTTTCACACACTTGGACAATAAAATAAAACTATTATATCTACATATTAATTTTATGTACTCGCAATGTCTATCGAATTGAGATTGTTTTATATTTGGAATTTGTCAGTCTGTTTGTCTGAGTAGTTAGTACGAGTATTGGCGAGATATACAAAGTAGCTAGTTATCAGCGAATGGTTATTATTTTTAAAATTTTATTTTTAACGAGTATTTGTATAATGATTTCAAAATTATCTTCTGAATTCCTATACATTTAACAGACAGAATAGTTTTTGTTGTGCATACAAATTTTGAAAATTGTTGATATGTCGTGAATTATTTTTTTTAGCATTGTACTAGTATTGTGTTTTTTTTTTATAGAGAATTGTCTTTTTTATAAATATTAATTATGTATCATAAGCAAATGGAACCCCTTGGATTACGGCCGACAGATAAACAATTTAGATTGATGGCATTTGTAACATGTAAACAGTTCATAACTCGCATAGTCATACTAATATTATATTTTATAACTACGAGTTGTTTAAAATTTTTCTTGATTTGACAGTTTACAATTTGAGTACCCTACACCACTATAAGTAGAAGCCGAGGCTCAGAAATTACTTACTGAAACAAGCATGTCCCATTTTCATAGAATGACACATCTCGATTTTAATGTTTGATTTGAACCGTTCAAATTAAACATATGGGCAATTCCATATCATCGTACGTGACATTTGTACGCCTAAAGAGTGGAATAGATTTTGCAAAAATAAGAGTATCTGAAAAACAATTTGGTCTTTATGTTCCATTCAGAGGGTACTATATTTTAAAATAATAAAAAGTTCTTTCGAAAAAATTTTGTCCAAAATATCGAGCGAAATTTGAGGTACATTTAGAAATATCAAAAATTTTCGAATCGTGAGAGGCGTTATGTTTTCTTTTAATTTCATACACTAAAGAAATATTTTTTAAATAAAAACAATCTTTGGACGATTTTATAATAAATAAAATTTAATATCGTACTTGACATAACGTACGTGACAGATTTTTCTCTTATAATAAAACAATATATATTCTGCAGATATATGTATACAAAAACTAAAAAAAATTAAGAGAAAATATACATTCGGTTTCAATAAATAATTTTATAATAGCAAATAAACAATCAGAGTCAAATTCATTTCATACTATATTCTAATTGGGTGCTTAGTTTTTACCGCAATTTTAGCCTAAAACATGCCAATTAAATTAAAAAATGTTGTAATACTTAAGCTCTAAATACATACACATATTAATATTTTAGTGTTTTTTCCTATTCAAATCATCTTGAAAAAAAGTTTCAAGGGTTTATGGGTTTATTTTCCAATGTTGGTTACCGTTACCGCTAAGCTACCTTTACCTCTAAAATAGCATTTCAGCTCAACAATCGACACCGTTATCAAAATAACTGAAGTTACCGTTATCGCTAAAATACCGTTGCCGATATAACCGAAAATACCGTTACCTCTAAATACTGTTACCTTTTTCTATAAATGATTTGAAATTATGAATATAGTATATGAAATCTAAGGAATTTAAAATGTAATTTAACACCACCTATGTCAGCTTTATAGCCTTTATCGAAATAATTCAAAATACAGTTACCGCTAAATCACGGTTACCGATTTTACCGTTTTGAATTGAAATTTTCTTTAATGTTTTTTATTTTTGAAAAGTTTTTTTTGGGAATTGTGGGACTTTTACCAATATCCTAACAGCTACATAATTGACTAGGGTAACTTATAGTCGGACTGGAACAAGTATGCATTCTTTCTAATTTTCATTTTTGATCCTATCATGTTAAATAGCAAACAAAAAATAGTTCACACATATGTTCAAAAATAATAATCATTAATTTGTAAGTACCCGGCAGTTTCACAAGTAGTCAATGTAGCCCTGAAAGAGTAATTGTTTATTTATAATTTATATATTTTGAGTCATTTGCAACGCATGTGCCCTTTGTAGTGCAGAGAAACGTGAATTGGTTACTTTATACAATCTATCGTGCATAAATTTCAATTGTTACTTAAGTGTCTCTAAGTAATCTAGAGTGTAGTCACTTCAAACGTTTGTTTCGTACTGCACTTTTGTGAGTGATACGTACAAACTAGTTGTATACAAATTGTGTTGGTATAATTCTCATACAGTTTATTTTATATTTGCTTAAGTATACTTACATCCCAGATAATCTAGCGTGTAATCAATTGCCACTTATTTCTCTAAATCTCTACTGTACTTTAGAAATTAGTTTATTGGAGAGTAGTCAGAGGAAGGCTTGTTGTTTAAAGTAATTGGATATTGTACTGTCTAGGATATGTCTTTTGAATTACTATTTGAGTTCAATTAGCTTCCGCTTATCGCCTGTACATGTTGGAAAAAAACGAGTTATGTAGCTAATCCAGTAACGAGTTAGGTAGCTAGTAAAGTAACTCACTCTATATACCAGATATGTGCTATTAGACCGTCTATTTGTAATCTATGTAGGGTCATGTGACCCACTGCTTAGGACACACACATGTTCAAATAACTAGCCACGTAGCTATTTATGTAAATAGTGGTTACCCCAAATGATAGGTAAAATCAATAGTTTGGATAGTCCCACAGAACTGCTGGGTATGTATATACATATTAGTACACAGTATGTAACACTCGCACGAACGGCTTTAAAAAAAACTAAAACTAGACAGTCTAACAGCAAACGTCTGACGGTCTATCTAACTGTTAACTACTGGTCTTATCAGTAAGTCACAGGGAGTATCTGTAACTATAAAAATAAACTACAAGTATAATTAAATTATACAACAACAACAATTCTATAGCACAAATGACAAGAACAACAAATATTTGCAGTACAAAAATACAACATCTATGTATTTATTACTTAAAGTAGTTATAAAATTAACGACTACTCTAAGTAAATACATATGAACATACACTTACAATTATAGTAAACACAGTATTGCCATTTGCTCAGTTACTATACGGAACAAATTAATTTAATCCCTTTAATTAATTTCCTATTAATTAATTAGAACCTATTTTTTATGAAGTAGTTATAATCTCATATTTTGTTGGAGGTTTTTAGGCAATTAATTATCGATTTTTGTAGCACAAATGGCAAATGGCTTGAATTTGATCTTACTTAATTTTGATTTCCTTCACAGCATAAGCATGGTAATGACTTGCAATTACTGAACAACTTACTTTTCAATGACTACTTCATACCGTCTGCATACCCTACACCACCATAGTGTGGAGGGTATATTGGATTAGTGCTGATGTTTGCAAAAATATTGTCGCAACATTCACCTTAAAGTATACCAATATGCTCAGGATAACTTTCTTAGTCGATTGCCCCAAGGACAAAGCCTATTGAATTTGGTTTAAAACAGTCCATCATTTCTCCTAGCCCCCATACGATTGCCCTATCTAAAAATAGTTAATCTCTCATAAATATCTTAGTTGTACAGATGTCCAAAACAAATTCAGCTCAAATAAGTTTTATATAAGCCGAACTGGCACCACCAAATTTTGTGACTATCAGCCCATAATTAGTCATAGCTCCCATATAATCCCACTTCCTAAAATCAATTTAACGAATATAGCATTTTTAAAAATGTTGAATTCAAAAAAGTTTGATATAAACAGAAGACAGATGCCACCTAATTTTATAGCGATTGATCCATAATTAGTCATAAAAAGATAACTATTTATACCCTACACCACCATAGTGGGGAGGGTATTATGCGTTTGTGCAGATGTTTGTAACGCCCAAAAATATTAGTCTAACACCCACCTTAAAGTATACCAATCGACTTTGAATCACTTTCTGAGTCGATTAAGCGATGTCCGTCCGTCTGGTCGGCTGCACGCAGAGAAAAAATATAGTTGGGCATGGTTACTGTAACCATTTCAATATTGTTACAAGTTGTTTAACTATATTATAGTCACAGTAACCATTTACATGATTGTGGCAACCATAATATGGTTAACTTACGATTCACATGATTGTCTCAACCATATATATGGTTACAGTAAACATATGTATGTTTGTGACAACCATTTATATGATGAAGGACTTATCATATTATGGTGCTCTCGGCTTAAGGCTTATCATAATCTGAGAACAACATATTATGATAAAATTATTCATCATAAATATGGTTGCCACAAACATATATATGTTTACTGTAACCATATATATGGTTGAGACAATCATGTGAATCGTAAGTTAACCATATTATGGTTACCACAATCATGTAAATGGTTACTGTGACTATAATATAGTTAAAAAACTTGTAACACTATATAAATGGTTACAGTAACCATGCCCAATTATATTTATACCATACACCACCATAGTGGGGAGGGTATTATGCGTTTGTGCAGATGTTTGTAACGCCCAAAAATATTAGTCTGACACCCACCTTAAAGTATACCGATCGACTTAGAATCACTTTCTGAGTCGATTAAACGATGTCCGTCCGTCCGTCCGTCCGTCCGTCCGTCTGGTTGGCTGGCTGGCTGGCTGGCTGTCCATGTAAACCTTGTGCGCAGAGTACAGGTCGCAATTTTGAAGATATTTCGATCAAATTTGGTGCATATTACTTTTTCGGCCCAAGGACCAAGCCTATTGAAACTGGCTGAAATCGGTCCATTATTTCACCTAGCCCCCATACAAATGTCCCCTCTAAATTGGACTTTATCGGTCATAAACGTTTAATTTATCTATGTATCTACACAAATTTCGGTCCAAATAAGTTTTATATATACAAAATTCATGTCACCAAATTTTGTTACGATCGGTCCATAATTAGTCATAGCTCCCATATAGACCCGCTTCCGAAAATCACTTTAACGTGCATAAATCGCTTGTTGGTATACACACAAAATTCAACATAGTTAACTTTAATATAGACATAAATCACACGACCTAATTTTATGGTGATCGGTCCATAATTGGTCATAGCTCCCATATAAGGCCCACTTCCGAAAATCACTCAAAAATGTAAATTATTGATATTTTATAAGAAAAATATTTTTACTCATTTACTTGGTGTAGGGTATTATATGGTCGGGCTTGACCGACCATACTTTCTTACTTGTTTTTCTCTGCGTGTGGCTGGCTGGCTGTCCATGTAAACCTTGTGCGCAGAGTACAGGTCGCAATTTTGAAGATATTTCGATCAAATTTGGTACATATTATTTTTTCGGCCCAAGGACCAAGCCTATTGAAACTGGCTGAAATCGGTCCATTATTTCACCTAGCCGCCATACAAATGTCCTTCCGAAATTGGACTTTATCGGTCATAAATGTTTAATTTATAAATGTATCTCCACAAATTTCGCTCCGAATAAGTTTTATATATACGAAATTCATGTCACCAAATTTTGTTACGATCGGTCCATAATTAGTCATAGCTCCCATATACACTCTAATAAATTTTCCTGTAAATTTACTCCATTTATAGTAGCTAACTTTTCTCCTACTATAATTAGGGTAAAAATACATGTTGTGAGTAAATTCAAATATTTACACACATTGTATATAAAAATATAAACAAAACATTTTTAAATTTACCTATTTATGTGTTTAAAAAATGTTTAGCAACATAACCATTTCATATAAATTTAAATATTATGAGTCTAAAAATACCTTGGAAAAATGTAAAGTTACAGTTAATCAACTTAAAACTGCACGTTTAATGTGTAGATATGTATTCCACTTTATATTCGAAAGCTACTAGATCAATAAATTTACTTTTAATGAAAGAGTATTTATTATTAAAATTTAACATATTAAATTGAAAAAATACAATACAAAAAACAAGAACATCTTATTTAATACTAATTTTAGTGATACTATTATTTTTATGAAAAAAAGGAGTTTACAATTTATAAAAATATCTAAACAAAAGCTCCAGTGTCTTACAAATTTGGAGGGATATAAAATATTCAATATAAAATTAAATATTTGAATTAACTGCTCAATTGGATACGCCTTTTCTTCAACCTCTATCTATTTTCAATAAAAATGTATGCCTTGTTCATGTATTCTATTCTAAAAGTGAGATAAGAGAAACAAAATTATTAAAAAATAACACTTTTTGATATCAAGAATTCAAATGAAATAGTAATACAGGATTACTCTTTCGATTCTGAAACTGAATATTAATATTTTTCACGCAATGTTTTTGAGAAAACTTCAAAAAGACAATATGTGTAGGTATTTTCAAATATATTTACTCAAAAATGATCATTTATGGTAATTTTTAGATGATATATCTAAACCTAAACCCCGGTTTCTTGAATAAAAAACCAGATGTGGTGAAAAATATCAATTATTATATTTATATTTGGATCACACAAGTTAAACGGAAATGAAACATCAACATCGTACGTAAGTTAAAATATACTTAAGTACGAAAGCAATGATAGGTGCATTTGCGGGAATTTGACCTCTAATTTGTTCAAAAGTTGTTCCAAACTGCAAGAGTTAAAATGATCAATTTGAATATATGTATTTCGTTTATGTAATTGAAATTATGATACATATTGGATACATATTTTACCTCAAATTTTTTTACTTTTTCCAATTTTAATTATTTTTTGCACAATTTTTTAATAATTTAAGTATATTTTTGTAGCTTTTTATAATTTATGAACAACTTTTTTGACAGTTTTCTATTTGACAATATTAGTATTTAAATGTAAGTATGTATGATTACACACTTTGTGTTTAAAATATAGTTTTTACAAACAATATATGTAATTACAAAGTTTAAATGTTTATTTTATTATAAACATGTTTCCAACATTCAAGATACTACTTTTTGAGTGTATTTTTGCAGACAAAAGTATTTAAATTATTCTGATAAACAAATTGTGCTTAAATTTAAGCATTTTCTGTAATATTACATGAAAATTTACTTGATTTATAGTAGTAAATTTACATGCATTTTTTAAAAAAAAAATGTTTTTACTTTTTTACTTAGTGTAGGGTATTATATGGTCGGGCTTGACCGACCATACTTTCTTACTTGTTTTAATCGTGTTCTCGGTGTAGGGTCGGCCTTTCTTACTTGCTTTTAAATGTAGTACCCTCAGAATGAAACATAAATACCAATTTATTTTCCAGTTTTACTTTATTATTTCAATTTATAGGCGTATAAATTTCGCGTACGATGACATGGAAATATGTACCATTATGAGATCCTAGAAAAAGATGCCACCTCACCTTTGTGAGAAGGGTATATAAGTTTGTCATTCCGTTTGTAATTTCCACAATATAATTTTCCGACCCTATAAAGTATATATATTCTGGATCCTTATAGATAGTGGAGTCGATTAAGCCATGTCCGTCTGTCTGTTGAAATCAATTTTCTGAAGACCCCAGATATCTTCGGGATTTAAATCTTCAATATTTCTGTCAGACATGCTTTAGAGAAGTTTCCTATTTAAAATCAGCAAAATCGGTCCTCAAATGGCTGATATATGAGGAAAAAAACAGGACAACCTCGATTTTTGACCTATTTTTTACCTATATCTGGATTACTAAGTCATTAATATAGACAATATGGATATCTAATGATAGATATTTCAAAGACCTTTGCAACGACATATATAAGACCATAGAAAGTTGGACTTACAATGGGTCAAAATCGGAAATAATATTTTTTAAGCCGAATTTTTTTTTGCACCAAAAAAAATTAAAAAACTAAAAATTTTATTTTAAAATTTAAAAAAAAAAAATATGAAAATTTAAAAAAAAAATTAATATATATATATTCCAAATTTTATATATCAAATTGTTTATTGAAACCGAATATATATGTATTTTGTTATTTTTTTTTAGTTTTTGAATTTATATATTTAGAGAAAAATATGTCATGTACGGTATGTCACGTACGATGTAAAATTGTATTTATTATAAAATCATCCAAAGATTTGTTTATATTTAAATATTACGGATTGTAAAGGAAAAATATTTCGTTTAGTGTAAGAAATTAAAAGAAAACATAAAGCATCTCACGATTCGCAAATGTTCGCATCTTTCTACATGTACCTCAAAATAACTTCAGTTTTATGTCACGTATGAACAAAGTTTCGAAAGAACTTATTTTTTTTTTTTAAATACAGTACTCTGAATGGAACATAAAGACAAGATTATTTTTCAGATACTCTTATTTTTGCAAAATCTATTCCACTCTATAGGATTACAATGTCACGTACGATGATATGGAATTGCCCATGTGTTTTTTAGAGTTTAGCTAAAATTGAATACCAAAAAACATATATTTTGTTTAGCAAAATTCATTCGAATCTTTGGCAATTATTAAACCAAATACAGCAAATCTTTTATTTAAATCTTCATATTAAAACTAATTGATGGCAACTTTGCATATGAAACCCATTTGTTCAAAAGTGTGTGTATATTTATACAACTCTGTGTACACAACAGTGCTGTGTGTAAGTATACAAGTGTAAGTGTCTGTATATAAAGATTCTGAGTTAAATATGGAAGACGTTTCATCTAATTGTTAATATAAATATCAAGTGTGTATGCATACAAATATTTACTTTTGTCATTTTGCAAAAAAAAAATGTATGTATGTATATGAAAATAAAAAAATTTAAATAATAAACAATAAATAAATAAAAAGAAGGCCTCCATTGTATCAGACTGTTTGTCAGCCACTTAGAGTCTCAACGCTCTATACGTTGGGTTGTGCACGTTTTCCCCAAGTTTCATTTAATTTAACAGTCAAGTTTTTAAATTTTTTTTCTCAACTTATTTTCTTTATTTTTTCACAACTGGTACTTTATATTTATATATACTTTATATATGTACTTATAACTGATAACGCAGTTATACACAGCTATAAATATATTATTGTATGTAAGTATTTATATAAAAATATATAGTATAGAGCAATTTAGCAATTATGTGTACAGACAGACTTTCAGACATAAAATGTGCAAGTATAGTAAGTAGACTTAATGATTGTATACTCAGTAATAAAGAAAACAAATTTAGCAGCAAAATTTTGTAAAACATCGAAAAAGATGAAATTTTCAAAGTGTTTTATTGACCTAAATCTGTTACTAGCTGAACTGAACAAGTCTATTCGAATATTTACAGATCTTCTACAATAACTACATTTTCAACCCATTTTGAAATATAAGGACTTTGTGGCAATATGACATGATAGGAAACCTTGTGAATTGACCATCCATGTCTGATAATAAATGACATTTTGGATATTCTTTTAAAATTTCTTACATACGAACACGTAAATACTAGGGTATCCAAATCTTTTGTTCGAATACAACAAATAATTCGAATAAGAGATTTCAACTTGCTCGAAGAATTCGATTACATGTTTAATATTAATCGAATTATTAAAATAATTTATTTTTTTCAATAATGTAAAATATTAAGTTGCTCTTCGTCAAGTCATACATAAATTAGTATCGTTTTAAAGTTCCTTCAATAACATGACTTAAGGTAGGGTCACACATGGCAAATATTTGTTCAGAAAAGCGTAACCACTTTTTTAGCACAAGTTTGCTTGACGTGTTTACTCTTACAATTATTTTGTAAGATTAAACAAATTAAAAAATTAAAACTAATTTTTTTGTTTTGAATCATCCAAAGTAAAATAAGTTTTTGAAATAAATAAAATATTTGTCATGTGTGACCCTACCTTTAGAAAAGATTTAGGATCTATTTCATCAAAGTTACTGTATAAAATATTTGCAATATCACATTCATCCTCTCGTTCAAATTATTTTCATCTGAATTAATACTGAAGGACGGAGATCGAAAATTTTTTAACATACATATATGTTAATAAAAATGATTGAAATTATTGTTACAATTAACAAGAAAATATATTTATAGTTCTAATCACTAATGATAAAATTTTGAACCTTTTTCGAAAACCCTTCCATTATGGTTTTCATAGTCCTTTATGTCACTTTGTTCGAACAGGTTGTCAATCTCCGTTTAAAATCTACCACACTTTTGGACACCTTTTTTGTGCTCTTCAATTCTCTTTTAACAAGAGACCAATATCTCTCCACTGGCCTCAGCTCCAGGCAGTTTGGAGGAATTGCCTCTTGTACCACTCAAGACCTTTCTTACCATAGTGACAGATGCCAAATCAGGCCAAAAATAAGTGGACCTATTAAGGAGTCTTCTGAATCGAAGCATCATCATTGGTAAAAATTCCTTGATGTAAATTTCGGTATTTATAGAGCCCTTTGTAACAAATAATAGGCTTTTTTGCCGCAACTGTATATTGCTTGCAATACCAAGAACTTTTACGGAAATTTTGTCTGCTTTTGGGTCCTAAACTTTTCTTCAACATTCCCTCGAGTATCTGCAACATAAAAAAATTTACTCAGAAGCTGAGAATAAACACGTACATTTCGTAATTCATTATGCAGCTGGTATATTTTTTGTATAAAATTTGACTTCAATTTCCGTGCTCTGTCTTTGGCCTCTAAATTTTTAGCAGAGTTACTGTCAGGAACTTTTTGAGCCTTGTATGCTTTTAAACCTGCATTGGCTTTAACTTTTCGTTCCAAATAGTCCTAGTACTGACCTAACCGGGCTGCTTTCCTACGGAGGTGTTGGGAGCTCTTTTGAAAATGCTTTCTATTTTTTTGGCTTTAGATCTCAGTCCTTATTTGGTTAATACATAATTGCTACAAAAATAAATTCCAGGATGACACAAAACCATTTATTTTCCACTATTTTCGAGAAAAAGCTTGGTTTTGGTCCTACCTTAAATTGCATGGGAAAATAGGAATGCAAAATGTGATATGGATCAAATACGTTCATTTTGAGTGGAACGAGTTATTGTGAACGCCATAGAATTTTTAAATTTTCCGTAAGAAATAGTTCGATTGATCCATATAAATAGTATATAAATGTCTTTGTAAGTTTGTTTGTTTGTTTGAGCATCACACATTAAGAGATGAATCGATTTGATTGAAATTAGAGGATAAATACTTGAAACAATCAATAGACTACTTTTTATTTTGAATTGGGCGTGGCACTATCATTGTGAAAGTCGCAAAACTTCGCGGGATTTACTTCGGCACCATTGTGCACTGCTTACCTCAAAATGGGCGAGATTATATAAATGGGTGTGGCATCACCCATACAAAGTAAATAGTTATTTTCGAATATCAGCAAAACTATAATTGTAACAATATTCAAACTTTGTCCGAAAAGCACCCTTAGCATTTTACATGGGCGATATTGAATTAGTGGGCGTGTCACCCCCCATAAAATGTAAATTGGTTATCTCCAATATATGAAGAACTATAATTGAAAAGGTATTTAAATTAATTTCTTATCACTATACGAAGTTTAACAAAAAATGGGCAAGATTGGAACAGAGGGTGTAGGACCTAAATTACAAAGAAAATTGTGTTTTAGCTTTATCTGAATTAGTTTCTTTTATTTTCAGGATGTTGGCTTAGTGGCAATGACTTCTTTCATATAAAAAACAGTTATAATTGAATATCTGAAGAATTATAAGGCAAGGGACTTGCCTCCTCCCATACAAAGTAAATATTTATTATCGAATATCTGGAGAACTCTAATAATGTAATTATTAATACTTTGCATGAGTAGTTTTGGTAGCTTGACGTATTGTAATTGTATCATGTTAAGTAAATAGTTATTTTCGAATATCTAAACAACTGTTATAGATAGAGTCTTTCATATTATTGTTTGGAGTGTGACTTAAAATAGACTGGATCGAAGCATGTCCACTGTAAAACATAGGAAATTATAGCGAAGTGAATATTTTAAGAAAAGTCTCAAGATTTAAAATCGCCGTAAATTTTTTATACATTCAAAGGCATGTTAAAAATTAATCACAAACAAGAAATTCCATTATTAATTATATTCATTTATTTTTTTATAAAATCCTTTCATATTTTTATATGTTATTACGACAGGGATAGCGAAGTGCATGATCAATTAATAACCGTTTGCAATTAGCATACATATCATTAGCGACCCCATAATTGGTATTGAAAATCAACTCATAAATGTCTAAAATATATGCAAAAAACCAATGAGTATTTTTAACAATTTATGGCTATATCTCGGATACAAAATTCTATACAACTGAAAGGCATCTCAAAATGCAATTCCAAGTACCACGATTTATGGAAATCAGTTCGTAATAAAAGTATCCCAATTTCACAACAAATCTAATCAAAAACTTGGCAACTGTCCCTCAGAAGATCTTTTGTGCGTCTATATACATATATATCCAATTGACATATTTTTTGCCACCAGGTATATGCAATATTTATGCATAAGTTCACAAATATTGCAATGGGTTAAATTGTATATAGGGTTGTCAGTTATTCGAGTTTATGAAGAAAATCAATTAATTTGATAAATATTTATTTTAAAAATGACTACTGAATTGAATGTTTTTTGAATTTCGATGCCAAAGTATTTAAAGTTTTAATATAACCTCTCAGTTTAACTACATATGGAGAAAATAAATTACACAGAGCAACAAAATCGAAAAAATTTTAGAGGCTTTTTAAACCACTACACAATTTTGATTGTAACAAAATTTTACAAAAGAACAAAACAATTTACAATTTACAAATACAATTTTCTGAAAATAAGCGAATTCACTTAATTGTGAATAAATTCGAAAATAATCCATTGATTTTTATGACCGATATCTTATTTTGTTTCTATTACATGTGGCTTTGCAACAAAGTAACAAATTCAAACAATTTCTGCCATTTTCGATTTTTCATGATTTTTTTAAAACAAAAAAATTCGATATTTTCACATAAAAATATATATTTTTTTTTTGCTACAATTTGTTATTATAACTCCGAAACCACTGAGCCGATTAAAAAGCAATGTATACGTTAAAATTTGTACATAGCATGAGGAAAATGTTTTCAAAATTCAATTAATCGAAAGAAGAACATTAACTACTCAATTTTATGTATACCACGAAAAAAGTTAAATTTTGTGAAAATGAGCGAATTCACTTAATTGAGAATAAATTCGAAAATAATGAATCGATTTTTATCTTCGATATCTCATTTTGTTGCTATTATATTTGACTTTGCGACAAAGTAATAAACCTGAATAAGTTCTGCCGTTTTCGATTTTTCATGATTTTTTTAAAACAGAAAAATTTGATATTTTCACATAAAAAATATATTTTTTGCTTCAATTTGTTATTATAACTCCGAAACTACTGAACCGATTAAAATGCAATATATAAATAGATTGAAGGTTATGTAAATTTACTTCAATAATATCTGACTAACCCTTTTTTAGTTATCATAAATTAAGTGGAGAAACATCTAAAAAAATTCTCAATTTTTAAAAAAAAAAATTTTTTTTAAATCTATCCATAGAATTAAAAAATTTTATCATTTTTGTACTTAGGTAACCATGATGCATCAAATCTATATAGTGGTTAGTAAACCTTTTTTTTCTATTGTCTTAATCTGAAATATATCGTAAAATAAAATTGGAATTTAATATCTAATAGTATTGAACATTTTGTTATAAGAATCTTTGTTTTATATCATAAACTTTCCTTGTAATTCTCTGGAGATTTTTCTTAAATATTAGAATTATATACGAATTTTTTGCATAAATTTCTCGATTAATCAACTAATTTTGTATTCTAAACTGAAAAATTAATAAAAGTTAATTTGTTCATCAATTATTCGAATAATTTTTATTCGAATGATAACCCCAATTGTAGACAATCATACCAAAGCAATCATACATATTGTACATATTTATATACATATGTATGTATGTAAATTTGTATGTATGAACATTTTATTACTTTGAATAAGTTTTAACAGATCATCAAACTGGTTTGAACTCGTTCATACTTTTCAAACAAGGTTTCCATACCAGTTCCACACAGTTTTCATTGCTCTGTTGTGTTCTATCTTATCAACTGCAAAATTGTTTCAACACAATTTGTCTATTTAAATACGTTTAAATTGGAGGGAATTGCAAAAAAAATAAAAAAAAAAAATAAATAAGAACTGAAATACATACAACAACAAAATGTACATACATATGTATGCATAATAAAATTAATAACATTTAATAAATCAGAATTCGTTCGTATGTAGCTAAATTTAGAAATTTCAATACTTTTTTTCACTTTGAGTAAATATCTTGAACGCAAGTAAAAGAAAAACAAAATTAATTTCTTAAATTAATTGAAACCGAAAGCACAAAAAAACACATTTTCACACATCAAATTTATTGCTATTAGTTATTTTCTTTATAGTATTTTCGGTGATAATAATGAACTACGTACGTAAATTGTATTAATTATTTTCAATTTGCCGTAACAATTTATTTATTTACGTTAACATTTTTGAATTTCTACAAACAGACAACATTGTCACGATGGGAATAAACAAATTTGAACTTATACTTACATCCATACATACATAAACATATGTATTTATTTAAAAGAAAATCATACCAGTATTTATTATGAAAATCTCAATGTAAATAGATAATCTCGAATTTGTAATCTTTCTTCAGTTTTTTTTTTCGTCTGTATTTTCACAATTTATCACCAAATGTAAATGAACCAAAGACACACTTGTCGACCAATGGATTTTTCTCTTTTTGTTAATTTTTTTTTTGAGATGCAGTCACTGACAGGCAACGTGCAATGCGTACGTAAGAACAGCGCCGCGCTATAAATATCGCCATCGTCATTTACCCAAAAATAAAAGAAAATACTCGTTAAGTGACCCTGAAAGATGTGATATTTATTTTGGGTGATGTTTCACCGGAATTAAATTTTACTATAAATTTACAAATAAATATTGTTAAGATGAAAAAAAAACAAATATTTATGACCTCAAAAGTGTACAGACGTGTGTAAAAAAAGGCAGTAGCTTACAAAGGAAAAGCACTTAAATTTCTCTGCATATTATGTACTCAGCTTTTCTCAATGATTAGCGATTGACCATTAAATATTAAATTAAACAATTGGTGGGACGGCTATATAGTATAACAAGATATTTTTCATGTATCTCATGAACAAATGTACACTTGGGCACTTTAAAATCCAAGGACAATAGATCCCCCCTGAATCCGCGCCTGATTAAATGTGTCTAATAGAAAGGCAAATTTTCCTATTTTTGTTACAGACACAAAATAAGTCTTAGTTGTGATTATAAAATTTATTGCTAACAAAATTATTCATTCTAAATAACCGAAATTTTCTGTTGTCGCTGAAAGATTTTAGTTGGGGTGGTTAAAATTTCGGATTTTTAAATCATAAATCCTCTGTGTCAATTTTCTGTTGCTAGTATCGAGCTAATGTATAGATATAATCGAATCATTAGGATCTGTTTTATCTGTACAGAAATAATACTGTGATTTTAAGAAGAAAATTTATGAAGTCCCGATATTTTCCGGGAATTTTTCCTAACTAAGAATCCTACTACCGACTAAATTCAATGCCCAACAATTGGCCTTAAATTCAGTTGTCAGGCTGACAATCTATATCATTTCTTGACAGACGTTTTTCTCTGTCGACCATGGTCCAGGTCATTCTAATGTCTCGTTTAAAAGGTATTGATAATGATTAGTTGGGCGGTGAACCGATTTCATGTTGTATGTTTTTCGTTCATCGTGAACTTTATGAGTCTGCTCATAACTAACTTAGGTCGTCGCACGGTGGCTCATATCTCAATTTCATCGGCCAAAAGTCCAACTTTTTGTTAACTCCGATTTCAAAAATTTTAACGCCATTCAATAGTAAACACATTGAAACTAAGGTAGTCAAAAAATGAGATAAAAATATTCTCAATTGTGTACGTGGCATGCTGTTAAAGTCAAATATTTTATGTCATTTTATAAAAAATGTGATTTTTGTAAATTATCTATTATCAATAATTGGATGATTTTTTTTTGTTATGTTGGTAGGATAATAGTCTTTAAGAATTGGTATGATTTGTCACCGTACCATTTATACATAATGTGTTATTAATTTTTGTCTCAGTGGAATAAAAGTGCTTAGGGTCAAAAGGGGTTAAACCAATTTTACTAAGCCTATATATACTTGTTGACCTGTTTGTTGAACACTTTTTTCATTTGAATGAAATTACACCCAAATTTTTTTCCTAGTTTTATTTTACCTGTTCATATGACTGGCGCAAAGTATAAGTCGTAATTTTGAAGATATTGCGATAAAATTTGGTATACACCTTTTCTTTTGGCCCGAGGAAGAAGCCTATTGAAAATGACTGAAATCGGTCCATTATTTCACCTAGCACCCATACAAATGTTCTCCCGAAATTATACTTTTTCGGTCGTAAATGGTTAATTTATATGTATATGGGGGATTTCATGTCAAGTGAACCAACTTTTGAAATCGATGTCTTCCGATCGGGATGAAATTTGCACCAAGGTTAGCTCTATTGGACACAATTTTTCAACAACATCGGTCGAGAACTCTCTGAGTTATAGGGGGTAAAATTTTGACAATTTGGTCAAACAGGGGTTTTTTCTTATCCATGTAACTTATTACCTATTGTTCTTAGCAAAATGTGTTCCAAACAGTATAGATAGCTATTTCTTCGATCTTTCGAAAAAAAATATTTAAAAAAAAAAATAAAAAATTTTTAATATTTTTTTTCCGAAATCAAAAACTTTTTTGACTTTTTTTTAAAATACGCTATTTTTTTTTATTTTTTTTTTTTTCTTAAAATAAAGTTTAGATATTTTCCTTGAACACCTACTTGGTCGCTTAGTGGGATGCGAGTGGGATATCTATCAAAATAAATATTTTGTAACTCAAAACATAAAATTTTTGACTTTTTTTGCAAAATCAAAAACTTTGTTGACTTTTTTTTTTCAAAATGGACCCTTTTTTAATCTTTTTTTTTAGGTCAAACAAAAGCTTAGATATTATCCTTGAAGACCCTTTTGGTCGCTTAGTGGGATGCGAGTGGGATATCTATCAAAATAAATATTTTTTAACTCAAGACTTACAATTTTTGACTTTTTTTTTTGCAAATACGATTTTTTTCCAAATGGGCCCTTTTTTTAAAATTTTTTTTGTAGTCAAAAGAAAGCTTAGGTCCATTCCTTTAAGATATTTTTAGTCCCTTAGTGGGATGCGAGTAGGATATCTATCAAAATAAATATTTTGTCAATAATTGAATGTCTTGAGTTACAACATTTTTATTTTAATAGAGATCCTACTCACATCTTCCTAAGTGACAACATAGGTCTTAAAGGAAAAGACCTAAGCTTTCTTTTGAGCAAAAAAAAATTTAAAAAAAAGGTCCCATATTGGAAAAAAATTTCGATTTTGCAAAAAAAAATTAAAAAATTGTATGTCTTGCGTTACAAAATATTTATTTTGATAGATATCCCACTCGCATCCCACTAAGGGACTAAAAATATCTTAAAGGAATGGACCTAGGCTTTCTTTTGAGCAAAAAAAAAAAATTAAAAAAGGGCCCATATTGGAAAAAAATTTTGATTTTGCAAAAAAAAATTAAAAAATTGTATGTCTTGCGTTACAAAATATTTATTTTGATAGATATCGTACTCGCATCCCACTAAGGGACTAAAAATATCTTAAAGGAATGGACCTAAGCTTTCTTTTGACTACAAAAAAAATTTTAAAAAAAGGGCCCATTTGGAAAAAAAATCGTATTTGCAAAAAAAAAGTCAAAAATTTTAAGTCTTGAGTTAAAAAATATTTATTTTGATAGATATCCCACTCGCATCCCACTAAGCGACCAAAAGGGTCTTCAAGGATAATATCTAAGCTTTTGTTTGACCTAAAAAAAAAGATTAAAAAAGGGTCCATTTTGAAAAAAAAAGTCAACAAAGTTTTTGATTTTGCAAAAAAAGTCAAAAATTTTATGTTTTGAGTTACAAAATATTTATTTTGATAGATATCCCACTCGCATCCCACTAAGCGACCAAGTAGGTGTTCAAGGAAAATATCTAAACTTTATTTTAAGAAAAAAAAAAAAATAAAAAAAAATAGCGTATTTTAAAAAAAAGTCAAAAAAGTTTTTGATTTCGGAAAAAAAATATTAAAAATTTTTTATTTTTTTTTTTAAATATTTTTTTTCGAAAGATCGAAGAAATAGCTATCTATACTGTTTGGAACACATTTTGCTAAGAATAATAGGTAATAAGTTACATGGATAAGAAAAAACCCCTGTTTGACCAAATTGTCAAAATTTTACCCCCTATAACTCAGAGAGTTCTCGACCGATGTTGTTGAAAAATTGTGTCTGAGTTACTATCCAATAGAGCTAACCTTGGTGCAAATTTCATCCCGATCGGAAGACATCGATTTCAAAAGTTGGTTCACTTGACATGAAATCCCCCATATGTATCTAAACAAATTTTGCTCCAAATAAGTTTTATATAAACTGAATTAATGTCCCCTAATTTTATGATGATCGGTCCATAATTAGTCATAGCTCCCATATAATGCCCACTTCCACTGTGCGTCGCCTTTGATATGGCTCACACGACATAGGCTATGGATCGTGATAGCTATGTTGAAAAGACAATGTTTTGAAGAAGTTGCCATGATAAAGACGAGGAGGAAATTGTTTAAAAACACCTCTGTATTTTCCCTGCTCATCCTAGGGTAAGGACTGCGATAATGGATCTATTTCTGCACGCCATAACGAATATATTGGGGGTGGATATTAGGAGGATGGATTCGATTATTCGTGCATTAAGTTGGTTAGACATTATGTTGGTTATTTATCCAATTTTGAGGGTGTTAAATTGTTCACAAATAATTGTATGACTTTTTGCTTTTGTTACTTAATATTTTTTTAAAACGTCAACTAAAACTACTACTAAATTTTATTCGTGAGAAATAAAATATGAATTTTACAGATCACGTTTACAACATATCTTGAACATGAAAACATGAACTCGAGCCACATAATATTTGTCGTCTGATGAGAAATGTTCAGTTTGAATATTGTATAGATAACCCTATTAAAAACTGTCCTCGAATTTGACACTTTTTTTCTGTCAAGAAGGGCACCCAGTGGGTTGAACTAAAAATTATTTTTTAGCTAAATTTCGGCATGAAAAATTTAAAAATGAAGCAACGCTGTTCATTTTTTCTAAACATATAGAAAATAAAGTTCAAAACAAAACAAGCTCTAAATGATTTAAATAAAAACGGTTAGCACCACTGAATTCAGCCTACCCGAATTAGTTTAACCCACCGGGTGCCCCGATTGACAATTTTTTTCGACTAGCACAGTGCTGTTAGAAGCTTTAAAGGAGTACAGTTTTATGTGCGTTTAAGTAGTTTTAAAAGTTTCGATTAAATTCTAAATAAATGAGTTTTAAAAACTTCATCATTTTGGTTTTGATTGGACATTACAAATTTAATACAAGTATTCATCAAAGTAGAAACATTTTCAGATTGGTTGGACATTTACGATCAGAAAATTTGTAACAAATTTAATTGTAGTCATGTCTTCAAAAGCTCATATGTATACATACATTTTTATTTCTCAAAGCTCAAGGTACAACTATTAGAGTATGTGCATTTAAAGTTCAAAGTCCAAAGTAAAGAACAGTTGGAAAGTAACCACAAATTAATGGTAAAACTTCAGCGGATCTTAACTGTTTGTAATTGTAAAATTTTCATGAAAGACAATATTTTAGATTTGTACTGCTTGTAGAAGCAACCAATATACTTTATATTTCGATAATTTCCTATACATTTGATTTTCGATCAAAACAATAACAATTTTTTCAAAATTTATTATTTGTTTAGTATTTCCATAGTATGTATTCATCGACATTGTGTTGTTTTTTATGTCATCTACAAGTAACAAAAATAAATAAACAAAGTAATAAATTACAAGACTCATAATGATTATTTGACGATCAATCACATCAAAAAAAAATCGATATATAATTATAGAAAAGTTTCCATTGCATTGTCACCTACTGTTTAATAATACTGTGGAACAAAATAACAAAAATATAGAACTCGTATTTAGAACAGAAAATTTATATGAGGATTTATAACAAGTAGTAGGGAAGTAGGGGGACCATTCGCCACTTTTTTTTGATACCCACTCTATTTTAAAACTACAACAGATTTTCTTAAATAAGTTCATGTTTTAAATACCAATATATCTAGGCTTTAGTTCTACTTATTTCAATCTTACCTATCTCTTATTTTTATTCATTCTTTGAAACATTTGTACAGTGACGAAACACGGCGATACCGCCACAACCGTAAGGGTAAATACCCCAAAAAACATTAATATAAAACCATATTTTATTAATTAAAAAAGGTAATATATTTTATTTCCCATAACTGAACAAAAATAATATTAAAAGAGATCAAAAAGAAATCTTTGTGTTAATCAAAAAAATACATATTTTATTTTAAATTTATTCAACACTTTACATTACATATCAACATGAAATATATAACTATTAGCTGATCGGGACGTTCCTGGAGGATAAATTGTTTTCGGACACCATAGAACAATACCGAGCGAAACCACGACAACAGGCATTTGGCGAATGACCCCCAGGTTGAGCTGTATGCCTTAATAAAATTTTGTTCACACTTCCAATTAATTTATCGAAACAATTATTGTCATATTGTTCATTATTATTGATGTTCTAACACCAACCTATATATTTTTTGTATAACGAAAATTCAAAAGCTAAAACAAACAAGTAAGATAGCTATATTATCTTATATACCCTTCACCAAATTATACTTCAAAATAGAAATTTAAAATATTTTTTAGGTAAACAAAATTTTTTTTTTTTTTTCAGTTGTTTTTTTAATTTTTTGGAAAATTTTTGTTTTCGAATTTAATTTTTTTTTTAAATTTTAAAATTTTTCGTTTTTTAAATTTTTTTTGGTGAAAAAAAAATTGGGTTTAAAAGATATTTTTTCCGATTTTGACCCATTGTATGTCCAACTTAATATAGTTTTATTTATATACGTCGTTGCAAATGTCTTTGAAATATCTATCATTAGATATATCCATATTGTTTATATTAATGACTTAGTAATACAGATATAGGTCAAAAATCAAGATTATCCTGGTTATATCTCAGCCATTTGTGGACCGATTTTGCTGATTTTAAATAGCAAACTTCTCGAAAGCATGTCTGACAGAATTATTGAAGATTTGGAACCCGAAGATATCTGGGGTCTTCAGAAAATTGATTTCAACAGACAGACGGACATGCCTTAATGGACTCCGCTATTTATAAGGATCCAGAATATATATACTTTATAGGGTCGGAAAATTATATTGTGGAAATTACAAACGGAATGACAAACTTATATATACCCTTATCACGAAGGTGAAGGGTATAAAAATACGTATACCAAAATATTTTCGACAATATGTATTAGATCAGCAATTATCGATAACAAAAAAACAAAGTTGTTAATATACCAAAATCGATTACTCTGTTTCCAAGTAAATCGGTGTTCGCAGATGTGCCCCTATGGCGAATGGTCGCCCATCTACCCTATATTTAATTTTTAATAAATACTTCATCTTTGGCGGCTTTTGATTTAAAAATTTCATTAAAAATTCGAATAAAATTCCGAAAGCCCGACTTATTTTAAATAAAATAAGGTATTAGCAATTAAATTGATTGCTTAGCAAAACAATGACAATTTACTTCTGATAAAATTTACAAAAAAACACTTTTTTTTATAAAATAACATAAAATATTTATCACTAACAGCATGCCACGCCCACAATTACCAATATTTTGATCTAATTTTTTGACTACCTTATTTTCAATATGTTTACTATTTTATTTATTTTTATTTATTTATATTTATAATCAAAGTCCTTATGGGCCAAATGATTAAAGAAATCTCTTATACGGAAGAATTATTGAATTCTTAAATACTTATCAATAAACTTACAAATTGGTTTAATACAAGTAATTTGGAAATTGGTGTTAACAAAGAATTTAAATTTTGGAAAATTAAATTAATTTCTGAGCCACCGTAGCACCGTGTAATTGTTCAAGACCTACCCCTAACAAATCTGCCTTTGTTCCAGTCGTTATTGTTTGGTTTTCTTTTTTTTAATTATTTGCTAAATATAGATTTTGCAATTGTAATGATAATAACTAAGTACTCGTAATATTGTATTTATTTAATTGCTTCACTGTATGTAAGTATGCGTTTGTATACTCTTTCATTTGTTTTGTACTATCCCAGCAGTTCTAGGAGACTGTCCCGAACTAGGGATTTTACCCATCAATTAGGGTGACAATCAGTTCATAACTAGCAGCGTGACTAGTTATTTTAACATGTATATCTCCTAAGCGGGGGGTCAATTGACCATTTTAGATAACAATGCTGGATCCAGTTACTTTACCAGCTACCTAACTGGTTACTTAATCAGCTACATAACTAGTTTTACGGGTGCTAATTGACATAGACAGTCCAATAACCGATTGCTTGTAAACAAACCTTCCTCCGACAACTCCCCAATAGATTACTTCTTTTGGGTAAAATAACTACTTTCTGAAGTGTAGTACAAAGAAAGTTTAAAGTGACTACACTCTTAATTACTTAGAGATACTTAAGTGGCAAATGACTTCACGCTACGTTACATGGGATGTTTAAGCAAAAAGAAAATAAATTGTATGAGAATTATATCAACAGTTACTCATAATAAATACTGTACACAATTAATGTCTAAAGTGACTACACTCCAGATTACTTAGAGACACTTAAGTGAAAATAGTGTCCACGCTAGATTACATAGGATATATAATGTAACCAATTGATTTCTCTCTGCACAACAAAAAACACATAATTGTCAAATGACTTGTCATATATAAATTGGAGTCATCCAAGTGGTCAGACATTAGTGACAATTACTATCTATAAGGGATACATTGACTACCTGTTTAACTGCTGGGCTATGTAATATAGTGCTTTCTTTTGTTGTACCAGTACAATAACAAAAATAAGCAACAGCCCTATAACATTAACAATTAACTTCTGTTAATAATTATATTTCTGTTCTGTTTTGCTTTTCCAATATATATTATCTTATCAATATACAATAATTGATATAATGTTGAGAATTTATAATCATTTTTGATTTGTTTTTCATTTGTTTGTTTTATTCATTCAATGTTTTTTTTTTTTGAAATTGTATTTAGCTGCAACTGTAATGAATTCAATACAAGACTTAAACTCTTTCGAATTCAGGAAGTTTTCTTCATCAATAACTTCGAATTTAATTCAATCCCCTTTCAATTGATAGCTTATAAAAAATACATAATGGCCAGGTCTTGATCTTCTGAATGGAGTGGTTTCGGTATGATAATTCTGTTGAAATAAAGACATTTTTCAAAGGCCTCGGTTTTGAATGGTGGCAGATATGATTGACTTCATCTGATCTCCTTGCTACTCATACCCCTTATATATTTCATTATAAAGTAATGAGTTAAATGCTAATATAATCACTCTTCAAATAAATGCGGAAAAAATTTGAACAAAAATTTTGACACTGATCAAGAAAAAAATACTTGCGATATACATATGTTTTTCGGGACTCATTTAGGTTTTGAATACTGTCTTTTAAAAAACCGGTTAACCAGTTTATATTAAACTTTTATTTAATATGAAAAAGGTCTCCTTCAATTTATTTTTATTTGTGGACGATAATAGAAAATATGTTAAGAATTGTGTAATAAATCTTCGGACATATTGCATTTTTGAATTCTTAAGTCTCTATCTTTAAGCTCTATCAAATGCTATAATTTATATAAAACTAGCTGTCCCGGCAAACGTTGTTCTGCTATAGCTCACACAATCTAAACCATCCATTGACCCACTAACACACACAAAAAATTTCATCTAAATCGGCCCAGCCGTTAAGTAGGAGTTCAGTTACTAACACACGTACAGAAGAAATATACATATATATAAGGATAAATCAATATTTTTAAAAATGGTATCAAAGTTTTTCAAAAATATGTTTGTATGTTTCAAAACCGGTTTGTCAAAAAACCGAAAAGTTAAAAAACAAAAAACCAACAAAGAAATCAAAAATTGACTTCGCTCAGAAAAGTTGTTTTACATTCTCCTCTGGGGTGTATCAAAAACTGGCTTCGCTCAGACAATTTTGTTTGCATTGCCGAATTTCTCCTCTGGGGTGTATCAAAAACCGGCTTCGCTTAGAAAAGTTTTTTTTCATTGCGCATTCTGGGCAAAGCCTGTTTTTGATACACCCCAGAGGAAAATCTTTGCACCCGGCCCAAGGCCGAAATGCAAAAAGTTTTTAGTATGCGAAGACGGTTTCTTTTTCATTTTGGTTGGGGGTTTAGTTCCTTTAGTTGGGGATTTATTTCATTTAGAACTTTTACGTTTTCATTCATAATGAATTAAGCCCCCAATTTTGGGGTTTTAACTAATTTGTGGTTTGGGGACTTTGTTCATTGGGGACTTTCTTCGTAGCGCCGCATCGGGAATAATTTATTATATTTTACCTTAAGTGACAATGAAGGCCAGAGAGTAGAAATAAACCTATTAGATATATAATTTCCTGTGAGATATAGAATTTCTAGCATAAAAAGTTTAAAAAAAGCTTAGCTCTCGATCGACCTGCTTTTGGTTCTAATTAATGTATTAACCCTCTAACCGGCCAATTTTATTTTGAGGTAAAAAAATATACCAGATTATAGTTTGAATAAAAAAAAATACATTGGAATAACAAAAACAAAAGACAAGTGCACATTCATATTTATCACAATAAGTAAATTGTTTGTCTTTTTACACATATTTACCGTTATAACGGGAGAAATAAGGAAATAAAGCAGCATTACATACATTTAACATACCCCGCCTAAAGGCAGCCTTGCCGGTTAGAGGGTTAAGAAATATACAAAGTATTCACTTTCATAAAAAGAAACATCATAAATTATTGTTTAAAAAAGAAAGTTGTTGTTAACTATTCGAACATCCAAATGTCACGCCTAGACCATTTTGGAGTTTTTCAACGACCTTACAATACCAGACATTTCTAAAGTAAATCTTCCAATGTTTTTCAATGAAACCGAATTTAGGGTCTTTGAACGTTTTTAAATAGAAAAGAGTTCGTAGATTATTTTAAAATAAAAACCGAAAAAATAAGACCATGAAACTGGTTAAAATCCTTCAAAATTGACACAAAAGTGCATGACTGAGATCCAGTGTGTGCTTACATTAAATTAATACAATTTATTGTTTTATTAAGGTTATATATATTAATTGACTTTAGACTCAAATATAACGTTTCCTGTTATGTTGCAATATTTTACCGCATACATTATTAGATATTTTCTTTAAACAATAATTCTTCATTTATTTTCTAAGCGATTAAAAAAACAAATTGATTGAAGAAAAAGTATTTTAAATCAATTTGGATTAGATTTGATTTAAAAAAATGTTATCGTTCAAAGGTTGAATGAACTTTATTATGAAGTGATTCTAAATTTTGTAATCAAGTACTTATATGTCAGCCACTACTAAAGTACCTCAAAGTAATGCAGATGGTTTAAAGTAGTCATTGAAAAGTAAAGGTAGGGTCACACATGACAAATATTTGACCAAAAAGACGTAACCACTAAATAAAGTACATTCGAATTCTTTTATTTACTATATGAAAAACTTCATTTATTTAGGATGATTCAAAACAAAAAAGTTAGTTTTATTTTATTTGAAGCTGTTTGATCTTAAAAAAACACTTGTAAGAGTAAACACGTCAAATGAGCTGAAATTTAAAATGTAGATAGTCCTTGAGAAGATCAACAAAAATATGATTTTATCTGTAGGTATCTCTTTTAGTTCAAGAGATATTTAAGTTTAATTTTTTTTTTTAAATTTTGCTCGATCTTTTTTTTGTATTTTATATATGATGGACCTACGAAAGGTCGAAATTTGTTTTTTATATACGACGTATATTTGCGATAAAATTCTAAAGAAAAAAAAACAAACCTGATAAAAATTATTTCCTCCCTATAAAAAGTTACACGCATCCAAAGTTGAAGCATCTTTTTATATATTTCAACTTTGTATGCGTGTGTTTTTTAAGATTTTTCCCAAAAAAGTCCCCATATTTTTTCTTTAATAAAAAACTAATTTTCTTCGTGGCTATATACATTTTTTTATGATCTGGAAAGAGAACTTAATGCAAAAACGTATAAAGTAAAATTTGACTAACTTAAGCGGACATTGTACCCCGCAACCCTATCCAAACTTGGCCAATTTTGAAACAAAATTTTAGGTTTGAGTAAAAAATTCTAAAAACGCAAAGCACCGATTCTCAAAAGCTCGTCATATTTGTATAGCCCTATATATTGTTTATATACAAACAAAACATTTTTACTATCATACTGTAAATAACGTCAAAGTGGGTTATTTTCTAAAAAAAAACTCAGTTTTTGGAACACATTTTCCCCGATTTAGGAATTTCGTTGTTTGAAAACAAAGAATGGCAACATTAGTGGTGCTATTGACTTAGGAACATTTAGATCTATATTACTTCCAAATTTTATTGTGATGTCAGTAACTGTTCAAATTTTACATTAATTCAAAGTTTTTATTTTTCTTGATGGAAAATCACCATTTTATAATATAGTTATTTTTTAAGGTAAACTACGTCCGAAAAAACACACAATTTATTCATTTCACTAAAATGTCAATCTCCAAGTCATATGGATTCCACCGATATCAAAAACTTATATAAAAAGTTTATATTTACTCTTCAGAAGCTCCACAAACCACAAAAATTTTGATGTTTTTTCATATTTTGCATCAAGCCGGTCTTGCGTGATCAAGATTGGATAAATTGATGCGCCCGGATCATACCGAAAATGACTTGCCCATTCTTCGTTATTCCAGCGCAATAGAGAAGTATACACTCGAACATACATTTTTAACAAAAAAACTTTTTGTTTTAAAGTCAAAAAATAGTAAAAAACTAAAATTTTTAAGCTATAAAGTGATTTTTGACAGCTATTTAGAATGCATAGATAAGTTCGGATTGCAATGATATGTTCACAAGAGTTATTCAGATTTACCGGAGCTACAACTTTGCAAAATATTGTTATTGAAAAATTAGGAGTCCCTGGAAGTTATTCTAAAAATTTTTTCTTCCTATATTTTTTCAACAAAAGTGCACGAAAAAGCTATTTTTTGGAAACAAGTTTTAACAAAATTTATTTGGCGGACTCTTAGCTATATTATTGCCATATAAAGTTAAGCATATCACAAAGTCTGAATTAGCTGTTAACCAAAAACTGATGGCACCTTTTTTAAAGGCCCCACTGATTTTCAGAAACTTTGGGGGCTCATAAAAAAAACTCGGTCACCAAAATGGACAAACTGAGTATAGGGTTTTACTACCCTTTGGTAGTAGAGTCGAACCTATACTGTCATGATCTTGAGTTTTTCCAAAAGTCCGATGGACCGATCGTAACAAAATTTGGTGACATGAATTTTGTGTATATAAAACTTATTTGCAGCCAAATTTGTGGAAATACATTTATAAATTAAATATTTATGACCGACAAAGTCCAATTTCGGAAGTACATTTGTATGGGGGCTAGGTGAAATAATGGACCGATTTCAGCCCTTGGGCCGAAAAAATAATATGCACCAAATTTGATCGAAATATCTTCAAAATTGCGACCTGTATTCTGTTCACAAGTTTGACATGGACAGCCTGCCGATCAGCCAACCAGACGGACGGACGGACATCGTTTAATCGACTCAGAAAGTGATTCTAAGTCGATCGGTATACTTTAAGGTGGGTGTTAGACTAATATTTTTGGGCGTTACAAACATCTGCACAAACGCATTATTCCCTCCCCACTATGGTGGTGTAGGGTATAATAAAGGGTATAGATCTGTGAAACTCCCACAAGAATAAGTCAAGCAAGGTCAAATAGCATTACCTTGAGAGAGATAACCATCCTCAAGTCATTCACAGACTGTGAATATCCTAATATTTTTTTAGCAATAAGGAATTCATATCGGTAACGGAGACAAAAATTACATAACAGGTGTACGGTATCTTATAGCCGTGGTAGCTCGACTACACTTACTTACTTGTTCTTATTTGGTTTATATTTTACATCCAATACAGTCAACTAACATTATTGAAATTCTGCCGATTGTCGGTTGATCCACAACATGTCATTTTGTACTCCCAACACAACAACAATAAACAAGTATTTATAATAATATTCATATACACATGTGTGTGTAAGTATTAGAGTTTTTCATATAGAAAATATTTCAGTATCCCGCTAATTTTATGCGGGATTTATTAAATATTATTTGCAAAATTATTCTGATCAAACTTATACAAATCAGAAAAGCATTAGTAATCCAAAAACATATATTCGATATTAAATAGTACATACAGATTTGTCATATATTTTGCCAACAGTTTTCTGAATTAATTATTTATTAATTTAATTTAACATTCACGAATTTTTTTCGAATTTTGTGAAAAAACTTAATTTGAGAATTTTTCATTTGATCTTTTTTTGATTGATTTTAAAACAATGATCTATGTTTCTAAGCAGAGACAACTTGTTCCAATGTTATCTTTTGTCATAACTTTGATATCAATAGACATATTTGGAATTAATTGATAACTGAATAGACAATGAATAAAGCTCTCAAGTGGTCAAGTTTCTTTTTGGTAGGAAAGATGATCTTCTATGTTTTAAAACATATAGTTTCCATTAAGTTTCTCATATTTGCGGGGATATAAAAATGTCTGGGAAAATAAAAACTCTATAAAAAAAGTATGTATAAATGGGTATAAATCTGTGTGCTTTTGTTAAATACTCTCATACTTTTACTGATAAAGTTTGATATTGCAAAAAAAAATGAAGCTGCCTCCTCCTATAAAACTTTTAATCAGCAATTTTAATTTGTATTTATTTCATTTGGGATGTTGTTATTGTTGTTGTTGCTGTTACTGTAATAATAAGTAATAATTATAGTTTACTATCAGGTCTAGTTTTTGTTGCTGTTTTATATGCAAATTACAAATCTCGTGCCTATCTGGTAATTATTAGTTAGTTTGTTTTTGTTTTGTTTGTTTATATCATTCATACTACATACAAATTAATATGTATCTACATATAGTATCTGTACAGTTTGTATAGAAACTCTTTGAACAATAACAAATAAAATTTTAAATAAAATAGCTAAGTTATATAGGTATTTTTTCCGCTATTAACTCTCTTATCTGCTAATTATCTGATAATTCTTAGTCATAAATCCAAAGAAATAGTACAGAAATAATACAATAGTACATATCTAAATATACCATCGGCAACTAGTCCTTAGGTACACAGCAATCATCATACGACCAATGACTACAAATGGAGCTCAATGCCTTCGACAGATAGATTAAGTGCAGCTTGTGTCCAAAAACGTCTTGGAAAATAAGAAAAATTACAATTTTAAAGAGATCATCGAAAATCTGTTATCATTATACCAGGAGATTCATATTTTCCAAATTAGTCTCAAAGTAGATGAGTGGTAAATCAGCTCCCGTCATGGTTCTACTAGTGTTGCTGGAAATACTGGAAGTCTATCCAAATTGGTTTTAAGGCCATCATTTACAGGATGTCTTTGCAGTTAAGGCTTAATTTAGATTGATGGTGGATTAGCCAGTGTAAATTAGAAGCTTTTAGTTTCGTGTAGAGCCGCTTGGCTTCTATGTGCCGACGACGAAGGTTGTAACGTGATTAGACTGTGGGATGTTCACACTATTTAGGGTCTAATTTTATAAAACGAAACGACAAACGTTAAAAAATTTTGTATGGAAAATATTCAAGTTGCAAACCCTTTTCCCAGTATTCTTCATAGAAATTGCTTAAGCTACCAAACATTGCGTTTTATAAAATGAGGTCCTTAGTGTCAATGGTGGACAACTCCTAAGTGAAAAAGTTATGTGCTTACTTTTGATTTCATTTACTTGAATTCTCCAATTTTTAGCGTCTCCACGCGTCTAAGATAATTGTCTAGGTTTCTGGATGCTACATTTAAGTCCGCATGAGAACTTAGATCCGATAGGTAAAACTCCAGTATTTTGTGTGTACTACTAGAAGGCAGTAGGCATTTAATCTTGTGTATTATATATTTATGCCAAACCTTGTCAACATCTAGAAATATTGCCGAATAGTACTTTTTTTGTTCGAAATATTTTCGTATCTCTCCAGTTAGTCGTTTAACATGCTCAATTGTTCCGTGATGCTCACGAAATCGAAATTGATGATCTGGGATAATGTTTTGACTAAATATTTAAGAATATTACAATTCTTAAATATTTACACCCACACTTTCACACTTGTTACACCCATATTTTTAACACATCGAAATATTTGTCATTAGATCCTCAAAATTATATATATTCTTGATCCTTATACAATTCAAAGATCATCGAACTACACAAAGCCTCAAAAGTGAGTAAACACCACAAATTATTTGATGTTTTAAAGATAATGCAAATCTATCGATTAAAATTTAAAAGTTTCGGTTTGTTGGAGATTGGTCTGAATAATAAATTGGGTTCTGAAAAAAAAATTAAGTCATACTATAATGATTTTCATGATCTTAACAAAAGCAAAAAACTCACTGGTGTTGACTCACTTTTGAAGCTGTGTATATATCCATCGGTCGGGGAAAGACTTAAGAAGATGTAATGTTCCCCAAAATTAAAATTTTTGGCAAATTTCCAAAAAAAAATTACTCGACTTTTTGTCGCATAGTGTATAATAAAATAAACTATGTTTCTCTATGACAAAACGTTTTATTTGAAGTCTGTATGTAAATGTATGTATTATTGTAATTGTGCTTATTTACAAATGCATTTTATACAATTATATATACAAACGTAATATATATATATAATAACGAGACTTGCAATTAGATCATCACAAGATTCATAATGCCATTGGAGGTCTTAAGGTTAATATTGATAGTACGAGTATATTTTGTTTTACATTTATTTGTATATTTTTTTTTTTAAATAGATGAATTGTTATCAATAAAATATTTTTTACTAACAATTAATAATTCGACATCTGTTTGGGATTTTTATGTGAAGCAGAAATTTTGTTATAATTACAGCACACAGTGGGGCAAAATCAAAATATTTTGGAAATAAATCTGCCATTTTCCAAAATATAGAAATTTGATTAAAAAAATAAGTTAAATTCGAAAGGACCTATGGAAACCCCTATTAGCATATTGTAGGCGTTTTCTAATTTAAAATTATCCTTGTTGAGATAATTTACAAAAAAATATAAAAGCATTATTAGTTCTCTAAAAAACTTTATTTCCAGGAAGCAAAGAGTAATAGCTGTTTTTCTATATTTTCTGAATTTTCAAATACAAAATCGATTATTTTTGGACTCGTAAAATATATTCCTTTAAGCCTTTTTTACATGAACAAACACAAACTGCGAAGCGTTTTGTTTGTATACACCCAAAGTCTCTGACGGGAATCGAACCCGCAACCCTCAGATTAGTCCAGCACACAAAGCTTTATAAATGGGGTTGCCAAATTTTCCGATTTTCGCGGTATGTCCCGCTTTTAGTCATGAAATCCCGCGTCCCGCTCGGTATTCGTAATTCCTGCTTTTTTGGATTTTGCAAAACTAATAACTACTTATTTTATATCTACCTCAGTAAAAAAATTATATGTGCATGGTATTATTCTGCGCTACTGCTAAGAAAACAAACTTTTTTTTAATGTTTATTTTAAATTTTATTTTGTATATATATACACTTAAAAAAACTAAAAAAAAATCTTTCAACTTCATAATTCATGAACAAAAAATACTTTTTTCTTATTACTCCATAGTAAATAATTATATGTGCAAAAACAAAATCTATTATTAATTATTATTCTAAAAAATTTAAATTATGATATTAATAAGATATTGTGTTTCCTTTATTTATGATGACCTGCTGTAACCTGCGTGGCATGGAATTGGCCAGATTTTTTAACGTTGATACATAAATTTTTTCCCACTCTGTCATTATTGATTCTTTTAACTCCTTTAGTGTCATGTACTGTTTTGATTTTGAAAATATTTTAGCGGAAAGTATCCCCCATAGATCCTCTATTGGGTTTAAGTCTGGACTTAGTGCTGGCCAATCCAATAATGGTATATTATGGCTTTCAAAAAAACTTTTTGTGTGTCGAGCGACATGTATTGGAGCGTTGTCCTGTTGAAAAGTCCAATTATCACCGTATAATTCAGCTGCAAAATCAATTAATTTTCCAACAATTCAACGTATTTCTCTGAGTTCATTCTTGTTGGTACAAAGCATATTTGGGACTTTCCAAGAGCTCCGAATGCAGCCCAAACCATTAGACTCCCACCACCGTGGTTTCGATTGTAGCACATTTTTCGAGGATGACGCAGATCTCTCCAATACTTATGGAGACCATCAGGTCCGTCCAAATTAAACCTTTTCTCGTCGCTAAATATTACATTTTCAAATTCCTCCTCCCAAAATTTATATTTTTCAACAAATGCAATCCGGGCATTTTTATAACGTTGGGTAAGTCTTGGTTTTGGAATCTTATTTTCATACCGAAGACCTAAATCTGCCTTTATTAGTTGCTGGATACGCTGTCTCGTGACATTTAAATCTAATTCCACTTTTATTTGACGGCAGCTCATATTTTCTTCGGCAGCTAAATGTCGAATACGTCTCTTTGTCCTTTGGTTCACGGTAGGGATTCGTCCACTGCGCTTTATGGAGCCGTAGTTTCTTGGGTCTTTTAAAAAATTTGAGATCGTATTGCGATGACGATTTGTTGCAGCTGCAATGTCACATATTCGCATACCTGCATGTCTCATGCCTTCAATTTTTCCACGCTCCTCATCGGAAAGTTCACAACCACGTGGCATTTTGAACGTAAAAAAATTGTAGATAACAGATAACTTCAGATTTTAATAAAAAAATAATAGTTTTAAAGAACATCATTATGTTGAAAATGTATAAAAAAAATTAAAACAATTAAGTGGAACTAATATGTATGTACGTATTTCTCATGAGCAAATATTTATTCAGAAAACATTTCGTATACTTAACCAGTTATGTCTTAATGATGAATCGACTCAGAATAATTAAAAATCATTATGTCCATCTTCTGGGTGGTTGTCCGTGACTTAAATACCCAAGAATTGGAGGCGTTACTCAATGATGATAGCTTTCAAACTCAACAAGAGCTTGCGATATCATTTAGAACTATTCAGTCAAAACGTTTGCAGGAAGCAGGATGCATCCAAATGTAGGGAAATACGAATTGAAGCTGAGACACGTTAAACGACGATTTTTAATATTTGAAATGCTGCAGTACCTTTTAAAAACCACTTAAAATAAAGTGGTTGGGAAGTTTTGCTTCATCCGCTTTATAGTCCAAACGTTGCCCCATCCGACTTCTATTTATTTCGATTGAAGTAGAATGTTCTCTCTGCAATACGCTTCACTTCGTTCGTTCGTTCTTGGCCTCAAAAGATGTGCAATTATTTTGGCTACCAATATTTTCCAATATATTTTTTTTGTATGGAAAATTTCCAAATCAAGTTAAAGTAGCAAACAAACGAACAAAAGATGTTACGTATTTTTTATACGGGACGAAATTTTCTTTAATTTAACTCTATTATAAGATTTATACATTTATTGCGTAAATTTACAATTGGGGAAAAATACAGTAGCGGAGTTCACTATTAAGTGCGAATGCTCAAGCATTATTGCAAATGCAAAATTTTACCGTAATCCAATAACAAAATATACAAACAAATCTTTACAATTTTGGAATGATGCAAGACCATTCACTTAATAGTGAACTCCGCTAGTGTTAAGATAGTTGAGGTATAATTTATTATCTATTGCCCCGCGAAAGTTTTGAAAATTCCGTATCAGCCAGTTAGAATTTTTATACCCTTCACCTTCGTGAGAAGGGTATATATAAGTTTGTCATTCCGTTTGTAATTTCCACAATATAATTTTCCGACCCTATAAAGTATATATATTCTGGATCCTTATAGATAGCGGAGTCGATTAAGCCATGTCCGTCTGTCTGTCTGTTGAAATCAATTTTCTGAAGGCCCCAGATATCTCCGGGATCCAAATCTTCAACAATTCTGTCAGACATACTTTCGAGAATTTTGCTATTTAAAATCAGCAAAATCCGTCCATAAATAACGGAGATATGAGCAAAAATCCGAGACAACCTCAGAAAATTTCATCAAAAAACACAATATATTGCATGCTTTGACAAAAAAGCAACAAAACGTATGTTTGGATGTGCATGCTTTGCGTATTTTGTTTTTTTTTGTGTTTTGTTTCTTTTGGCGTTGTTGTTGTTTTTTATACAACTAAACGTATGTTTGGATGTGTGTTGGTTTCATTGCCTTGCGTATTTTGTTTTTGGTGTTTTGTTTCGTTTCGTTTGGCGAAACAAATTTAATTTTGTATTAGCTGCCTAATACAAAATTAAATCAAAACAAATAAGAAATATACGATTTTGAATGAAAAAATATGTTGTACACTTCTTAATAATTTTAAAAGTAGATTGTGCAGGTAAGTCAAAATTAATGTATCAATAATTTGTTCAAATCTTAAATCTATGTAAATATTAATTTTAATTTACGTCCCTCCACAGTTGGACCAAAAATGATGTTGAATTTATAGATTCTATCATCAGCGCTGGTCTGTTGGATTCCTTCTTCTTAGTCGGATGTTGCTATTATTTCTCATTAATGTTCGTGCAAGTGAGTTAGGGTGAACTTCTAACTTTTAGACATTTTTATATATCTTTTTATACCCTTCACCTTCGTGAGAAGGGTATATATAAGGTATATAAAAAATTTAAAATAACAATTAGAAATTTTGAAAAAAACAACTTTGGAAAAAAAATAAATTTTTTTTACCTAAAAATATTTAAAATTTTTATTTTGAAGTATAATTTCTTTAGAGAAATTTACAATACGTATTAAAATCTTAACCTAAACTAAAACTAAAGTTGTTATTGTCGCTGTAATGTCCAACATGAGTGCTCGTTAAATGATTATCTGGCCAGATCCAGTGTTTCGAAATGGCATATTTATTTCCAAAATATTCTGTCCCAATGTGCATTATTTTTTTGAAATTATTCATATCGATTTGATATGCATAATTTAAAGAGTTTTTTAAATACCAACGTTAATGAAAATATATGGGAATCGATTTTTTATTTAAATTTGATATTACAGCTAAAGTACTCAAATCAAAATATAATACATTTTATCTTATTTCAATAAACGATTTGTGTTAAACAAGTAAGTATCTATCTAAATAAATGAATCACATCCTACATCTTTTTGACCAAATACAATAAATTATCAATAATTTTTAAATAGTATTTAATATAAATAATTTAATGTTTCTGTGCGATAAGTAGAGACAAGTATTCTAAATTTACAAGATAAGAAACATCTGATTACAAGTTAATGCACCAGTGCACTAACAAAAACCCTCAACCAGTATTGAAATGGAAAGCTGCAAGTAGGATGTGTAATTTACCTGATTTTTAGTTGCTTCGCGTATGATATAATTCTATTTACTAAATACTGACGAAAAGAAAAATAAACCCAAACAAAATCATCATAAACAATGACGTAGACAAAATTATCATAATCACCACAAGTCTTTTTACAATATGTACTCGTGTTGGACTCGTAATGACATCCACCTATAATGAAACTATGTATATTTACAACTTAAATTGCAACAAATAAATACTCAAATATGATAAACACATTAATTAACATCAATTCTCCCATATAATTAAATACAAACAGGGATTGATAGTAGTCGTTTCTCGAGATACTTAGTTAAAGTTTGAACAAATGTTCAAGTACTAACAGTAAGTTGTGTTTGCATTACAATGAAGTTAAATTTAATTTAAAATTATCATAAATTCTCAAGTATGTAAGAATTTATTAATACAATGTTGTAAACTAAATAATAAATTAATTTATTTTTAATGTTTTTCAATTAAGAAATTTTTAAGTGCATAATTTTAATCGTTGCAAACTTTGTAATATGAATTCTTATATAAAAATAATATGATTATTTTGTTCTAAGTGAACAATTGATAATGGCACATAAGTCGTATAAATTTATGAACAAAATGTATACAATTTCAATTGACCGCAACAGGCGGCAGTTGAGCAGTGTTGTCAACATTTAAAATTGAATATATAAAATAATTTGAACATCTATAGAATGCAAACCATAGCAAATTTAAAAAAAAAAAATAGAGGAACTTCAAATTTCGCATTACCGCAGAGATCCCGTGATCCAAATTTCAATAAATTTGGAAGTGGTAAGTGGTTTTTCGAAAAAGTTTGTACCCTCCATTAATCTATCCGTAATGAAGTGTTTAAAATAAATAAAATAAAACTAAAAAAATAAAAGTTTAAAAGTTTAAAATGAATAAAATAAAATTAAAAACCGAGTTACTCAATGTAGACTCTACATTGTAGAGCCATGGTAGGCGTTCATATTGTTCAGGTTACGATGATTTTCGTCAAACAACCCGAATGTGAACAAAAGAGCGTAATAGAGCGTAAAAATACACACATTTCATTCAGTTGCTTGATGTTGTTGCGGATATTTTATTTTTTACCCAAAAAAGCACACACATTAAATGCCTCTATTTGCCTACCAATGATGTAGAGTTAATTGTATCACTGTTATAAGACTTATCTGTTTTTAGTTACCGTTCATACGGCAAAGAATTGCAAGAATATTTCCTGTAACTGCAGAAAATGCAAGAGTTTGTTATATGTACGTTGTAAAAACATTCCCTTTTATCGAAATTGTCGATTTTTTCATATGTTAAAGTGGTAAGTGCTTAAAAACAAGCGGCCGTATCTATAACGAAAAATTAGCCACTGTGTATACATCGCACACAACGATCTGCTAACTAGCAGACCGATTAAGCTTAGCAGAAAGTTAGCAAAGAGTTTATTTATAATGCACTTTTGTCTGTCAATAATTTATAGAAAATCAACTCTGAAAAGTGTGATGTATTGCCAACTATTTAAAAAAAAATTAAAAAAATCAACTCTGATGTATTTCTTAACATTTATATTTAACTTGTTTCCCTCAAATTTTGAAATGTTTCAAGAAGTACAAAATATGGAAAAACAAGAAACAAAAATTGTAAAAAGATCCGCAAATTGGGGCCAGGACCTCTTAAGAACTCTAAATTGTCTAATTGGTCAAGAGTTTGCATCATTTTTAAATAATTTAATTTTTTCCCACTCAAAACTTTTATAATATGTTTATTTACAAATTTACTTTGACACAAAACAGCTGTTGATTAAAGACTTAGCATGTCTTTGATCGTTCGTTAACATGCGTTTAGCGAGTGGATAAGAAACACATTATAAATAACTTGTATGTTAAATCCATGCTAAATTTTGGTTATAAATACGGCTGAAGGAGATTTAGAGATGATCAGATGGTACCCAAGTTGAATCATTGAATCCCCTTTACAACGAAGGCAAAGGTTCTCCTGACTCTACAGAACTTGATGTCTGGCCTCGAAGGTTTAATAACAAGCAGATTTAGAGCCGAGCAGATGTGACCCATTAGAGAACGGTAAGGTAAGCAGAAACCAAGAATTACCCACAGGCTAATAATGTTTGTTATATCCTAATTGGGGAGGAAACAGCCTTCCTTCTTCATTGCCTCCTCTTTACACCGAAAGCAAAGATTATCCTGAGTCTACAGAACTTGATGTCTGGCCTCAAAGGTCGTCGATCCAAAAACTCAAATCCATTCCCGTCTGTTCTCCCATTGAGCGACTGCTAATCTGCGTTTGCTTTCGTTTGTGTGGTAGATTTACTAAGCCTTACTAAGACAGTTGGGTCTAAAATTTAGACTCTAAATCATAGTCTCGCAAATAGAGGCATTAAATTTGTGTGCATGTATTGGTAAACTATAAAATATCCGCAACAACATCAAGCAACATTCGGGTTGTGTACGTGTAAATTGACGAAAATCTTCGTATTCTGGACACTAATATAGCTAAATATCGTCAGCACGTCCGAAAAGATACCATGAGCTCCGGAAACCCAACTATTTACTGCAGAGTCGGCTTAAGGTTCCAGTGG